>NC_052523.2:12345000-12645000 GCF_016746395.2 Drosophila simulans
ATATTCATATATTTTCCATATGCTATTCATAGTTATTTTGCAGTGGTGCAACCACTGTGCCGTCGGCTGATTGTTTGGCTTTGTGGCCTCCGCCTCCTGGGCTCCCTAAATTATTCCAAGCTCGCCTTGGAGAGCCACACGGACCCCAGGAACGGACACGGACCAGAGGCGCTACTGACGCGCTTATGTTAAATTTACCAAACAACCGATTTGTATGCAATTTTGCGATCAGGAAGACGCCGGGGGTGGGTGGGGCGCGATCCGGCTGAAATCCAAATCCCAGCGAGACATCATGACGTCGCGGATTTGCAGGGTCGGTGGCCAGGTACCAGTGCCGCCAACACTCCTCCTCCCAGTCCCAGTTGCATCGCCATTGTCTGAGTCTGCGCCGCCGTCGCGAAGTCTAGTTTATTGGCGCGACTTTTTATTTGCATTCGAAATGTTTGCTGTTTTTTATGCTCTTTTTTGCAGCTTTGTTTTTGTTCGCGGCTGCTGGCTGCACGTGATATATGCGACGTGAACCGCCCCGCTGGACAGGCCACTCGACACTGAGAGAAAAGAGTGCGAACTTAAGTGCACAAGTTTTAAAACTAACAGTCCACGAAGAGGGAATATTGTGGAATCATGAAATATTCATTAAAATTTAATATATACAAACCACAAGTTTTA
The DNA here is from genome assembly GCF_016746395.2 of Drosophila simulans. NCBI lineage: Eukaryota > Metazoa > Arthropoda > Insecta > Diptera > Drosophilidae > Drosophila > Drosophila simulans. The sequence continues at coordinate 12,345,670 of NC_052523.2, forward strand.
CACATTCCGCTTCAAACTACCTTAAGTATTAATTCTTTTTGTTAAACTTTTTTTCACTGAGCTTTGCCTGGCCGAACGGCCACACAATCGCCATAAGTTTTGGCCGCTCTGCAATTATTTGCGGAATTCCTTTTGGAATATATATTGACTCGGACTGAAGTGCCCGGCCAGACTGGCCAACTCAACCAGGAGACTCTCTTCTCTAAAGCCCCGACTCCTCCGGCTTTGACTTGGACCTGGACTTGGACTTGGACTTGGACTAGCTGTGACAGGCCATACAAGGAAGCCCAGCCTGGCCGCCAATCGCAAATGTTGCTCGTGTTGCTGTTGTCGCTTCTCTGACTGCGTCTGTGACTTTGACTCGACTCTGTATCCGATTCGGATTTTGATTCTGAATTTGAATTTGAATCTGGACTCCGGCCCGTTGTGCTTCCTGGTCATTCTCGGGCTAATTTGTCAGGCAGTTTCAATCTGCATTCCATTCCGTTTCTTAAAACTTCATATTAAACGGATATCATGTCAGTTATCAACTTTCGACTCATAAAGAGCCATGCATAATTTGATTACCAACCGCTTAACATTATTTCAATGCAGCTCATTAAAAATAATCATCCATTTGGCATTTTAGCTAACAAGCTCCTCAGCTCATAATTCCGCCAACAAGTTGATTCAATCATGCACACAAGATGGCCAATTCGAGACAAAACCCAGCATTAGCACCCATTGTAAGAGCCAATCTTTGAGTACGGAAAGCTAACAAAGCCCCGCACCCACATATCTATTGAGTACGTTCTACCCACCCACTTATAAGGCCAATTGCACAACAGCCCCAAGTGTCAAATTAGACAAACAGCCAATGCAAACCCAATGCAAACTCGGAAAGTCGGAAAATCAGAAAATCAGAAACACAACTCAACTCGAATCAAATCAAATCAAATGCTCGTTGCAAATTGCATTGCGCTCACTCGCTGTCGGGCTGCTAATTTTCTGCGAATAAAGCCCCCCGAGAAGGATCGGGAAGATATATAGTGGTTCGTCGGCGGATTTGCATGTGGGTGGTCGGCAAATTGCCGGAACGTGAGCACAATTTTTAAATTAACGGCCCAAAAGTGGTTAGAACGGCAGCAGCAACGGTTCAGAATGGCTGCGAATGGCTGCGAAACGGGGAGCCGGGGATGTGGAGCCCTCGAGGCGCATTCCTGCCACAAAACTGTTGCAATTAATTGCATAAAAGTTCTAAATTGTCAGCCAGAACCCCGCTCCAACCCACCCACCTCCACCCACCTCCACTCGCATTGGCGTCTTGGACAAACTTTGCAACTGCAAATCGCAAAGCGCCGCATTATCCACGAAGACGCATCGCACAGTGGGTAACTACGTATATAAATATAATCCATTTTAAATTAAAGTAAATTTAAATGAATTTAACCAAGCGTAATGTTAATTATCAGGAGACAAACCATTCATAAATATTTCAAAACAAAATTAAATTTATTTATGAGTTCATTTTATTCCTGTTCATATTTGGTTCATAAATACACAAATGAATGAATATATAAATGAAATAAGAACCATGTTTTTGGCGTATTCGCAGCCACTGTGCACTGGCGACTTCTCGGTCGTCATGGTCGTGCCTTTCAGTTCGAAACGTGATCGATAGACGGACGACTACCACTGGCAGTTCGTCGAGAACTGCAAATTGGCACTCGCATTCGCTGTTGCTGTTGCCAAATGTTTGGCCTTAGTCAAATTATGTTCTTGGCCAGTTTGATAATGAAACGGCGAATGGAGGTGGGGGCTATTTGAGGGTCTGGCCTCGGGACCGGGCTCTGCGTGGCCCCTAAAATTGTTTGCTCACACCGTCCCGGAGCAACGCTAATGATTACGTGTTATCGTGTTGTAATTTTACACAGGGCCCTAATGATGAGTCTCGAGTCTGATCGGATCGGATGGGATAGGATCCGTTCGGCTTGGTTCGAATGGTAACCAATGGGCTGGGTCCCAGCATATTCACATCCATCTCCATCTGCGAACGATCGGAGCGAATCGATCTGGCTCCGGGTTAGACACTAACTGGGCTCATCATGGAGCGTTAACAAGCTCATTTTTCTAAACTTGACGTGCTGAGTCCACCAGCCAACCAACCAACTAGAGATCCACTTAGGCAAAAGATCTTCGCAGATTATCGTAGCCGGCCAGCGAGCGGGCCAATTTACTTGGCCACTTTCGGACATTTGGACGTTTCGGGCGCTCGGACGGTGGGATCATAAATTGTTTATAATGTCCTGGCACTTGGCCAATAAACGATATGTAATGCATATCGAGAGTAAGGAATTTGGGTTTTAACACTTCTGATTGATTGCTTAAAGCATGGCGTTATTTAAACTTAAGCTAGCTAAATTTTAATTATATTATATTTAAGCAGTAGAAAGGAGAAGATTTGGTTTAAGGGTTTTTTTTTCACTTTAAAGTAAGCTAAGTAAGCTAAATAACCACAACATTTGACTAGTTTTCGAAAAGTATGCAACATAAAGTATAGCAATTCGAATCAGATTTTATGCTGTTTTCGGATTGGAATCGATGCAACCATAATTATGGACAAAACGATGCCACAAACAAACGCCCACGACAAATTTGGTTGCACTGACATAGCCGGGTTTTGATTGCATATGGCCATATGGCCGGCATATTAAACTGGAATTCATTGAATGCTGGCCAAAGACAAAACGCTTTCCAGCCGCCAAATCAGATGACGGCGGAAAGGAAAGTCGGGGAGTCCACGAAGTTCTTGGGGAGCATATTAAATTGAATTTTTATGTTCTCACAGCCCGGGAAAATCATGTGCCATGGCCATAAAAGCCAAGGATCGCTCCGGTTCAGATCGTCTTGGTTCGGTCTCGATGCGCTGAGTGTGTGGGTTAATAAATAGCCCCGGCAGCGGCGAGCTACGGGGCAATAGCGGGTTAAGCAGGGCCCTCGATGGTGCGCCAAATTATGGTTATTTAAATAAACAGCACACGATTTGATTTGGTGGCCCGAAAGTGTTGCCAGCGCGCCTCCGAAATTGGAGGACTGACGCGTCGACGTCTGGAAATTATGTTGTAGTTGGGCCCGATCATGCGGCAGGATAGTTGCACCTCCTCCGCCGATGATGATGGTAATGATGATGATGATGCCGCTGCTCCGGACGGAAAGGGGATGTGCCATCAACTCTTGATTGAGTAACGCCCCATCACCAGAAGTGGCGTCTAATTACGAGTGCCAGCAGGAGTTGGACGACTGGCCACGCCGATCTGGATGCGTCATTAGCCATTAGCCGCACTGTGCGGCATTGACCCGGCCAAATCGGCGATAAGACTCGTGATAAGCAAACACGCATAAGCCAAATGGCTGCACAGGAAAATAAATACAAAAATTCCTAAAAAATACAAAACAGAAACGCACAAAATATTAAGACAAGTGCAATTTATCTAAATCTAACTTTTATAATCGGAAAATATATCTTCATATTGATATTATTAGGATGCCACGTAATCTTTGACTAACTTAAACTAAATGCAATGTTTTCAAGGCACAATTTTTTCCGTGTGGATGCCCCTTTGGTGCTGTGACCTTTTCCCGACTGCTGAACTGTTCTGGAGTTAAGTGAACTGACCATCCATCGTTGGCGTTGCGGTGTTTTGTTTATTTTGAGGCTATAATTTAAGCGGGTAATTGCACGCTGGCGGCCAGAATTTGTAACTAAACTGCAAATTAGCAGCCAATTCCCAGGCCGATTAATAACCATAATTATTGGCTCAAGCGCTGACGAGCGAACGTCTGGAGTTTGAGACTCTCGATCTTCTGGCGAGGATGCGGATCTCGATGCGGCGGAGGCTGCTGCCCTGCCTGCAAATTGCACTTGGCCATGGCCCCGTCTTTGAGCCACTTCAGCTGGCCGGCAATTGCCGATTCGTGATACACCCGGGCGCATGTGGGCTGCACTGCGAGAAATTCAGTGCAGGTCATCACAAATAACATTCGACGTACTGCTGTGACTCGAGTGACTTTACTTGAAATACATTTCAACGAATTTAATTTCTTAAAGTTTCAGTAACCAATCTTTCACAGGTGGCTATATTATTAACTATTTTCTTAACCTAACTAACTTTCTTAACTTCTTGTATTTCTTATATAGCACAATCACTTTAGGATTGCAAAGAATTCTTTTCAGTGTCGCTCCTGGACTTCTCGACATCCCCTCGCCACCCGGCTGCAATTTAAATAGTGAGCGCCTGGCTTAATTACACAAAACAGGCAACACGAGAGGCAGTCAGGCTCGGATCGGGATATATATGCACTATGTTCCCTCGCCGGCGGCGCAGTCTTCGCTGCGAGTCTGGATCTTGAACTGGACCACTTTTGATGGACATGTGTCTAATGAAGCGGCCTAATTAATGTGCATAGCGGACGCGAGTCTCGGCCCTTTGGAGGGAGCATGCAAATGGGCTGGCAAGGAGTGGGAAGGAGGATGCTGTGCGGATGTGGAGTGTTGAAAGCCTTGAGTGGTCAAATTCGGATGGGACAAGAAATTACCGGCATTACGCTAAGGCCGGCCGACCGGATAAATTAATAAATGTCGATACCCAATTAAACTGTCCGAATATAATGCACGCTATAAATTTGTGGGGCAACCCAGAACGAATAGAGACATCCACTATCCAATTATCGAGCGCATGATTAACTGCTCGAGGTCAACGGCAAGGAAAGAAGAAAAATGCGATATTGCAAGTAATTGCACAGCCAACCCAGCAGAAGAGCCGAAAAGCGGGAATTCATAATGTGTGCCTAGGTTTTAGCAAACGGAACGAAACTCAAGAATATCGTAAATCACAAAGTCGTTTAAATTGTAACGGTTGCAGTACATCGAAACCGCCAGTCAATCGGTCTATCGGTATTTTTTTTAGCCATAAACAATAATATATTAATATTTGTATTAAAGTGACAAAGAATTTAGTAAACATGTTAGTGTGATAAGATTTTTGCTGCATTTCATGTAGTTAAGGTCAAGGTATTAAAATACTTGATGAATAAAATAGTGTGCAATTATTTTCCACTAATTTTAAGCTTAGCTAGTTTTTAAAAGTGGCGCGCTCTCTTGTAATAGCCAAGTGGAAAAGCAGTATTTTCAAATGGAAATTTGGTTACACTATTGTTATACGAAGCCGATAAGACATTGGTTTGGAAAATAATCGCAATTTAAAATATTAATATTATTTTAATTTTAAGCGACCTTATAAAATAATAAAAACTTACAGTAGAATGGTTTGAATTGGTTTGAAGCACCGTCTTATCGAAACTTCGACCGTCCCTGAAATTTAAAATCGATCGCAGATATCGCAATCGATTTCAGGTGGATAACATAATATATACAAAACCATTTTGTAAGGAACAGCTGATATACAATTTCCTATACAATATCATTTCTACATAAAAGAAGCCAACACGGACTTCAAGATGGTCAACATCACTTTACCGAACACTGAGGAGCGTGTGAACCTCTTGAAATCGCGCATCAACAGGCTGGGTGACATTAGGGTGGCCGGCGATGTTTGCGCACGTGAAATTGCAATGAAAACCAAAAATTTCACGGAGGACGAGCTGTGCCAACTGGTCCAAGAAGCCCTCCATGAAGCCATTGTCCGGACTCACGTCACCAAATGCCCGGAGGGCCTTCAAGTCACTCAGGTCGATCTCCTGGCCGCGGTAAAGATCATTCAGCCACGATTTGGCCGGCAGGAGGAGACTCTCCAGCTGCTCATGCCATATGAATATGTGGATCGTACCGCTTTCGATTTGAATGATCTCCTGTTCACCGGACGCCCAAGATGGTCATGCCATCTGGTCGAAGGTAAGCCCAAGTCAGGCCTAACTACGGTGGCCGCTCAAATGGCTTTGAAAACAGACTGCCCTTTTATGAAATACATCTCGTCGGCCGATTTGCTGGGACTTAGCGATTACGAAAAATGTCAGAGAATACGGGAAGTCCTAGAGGACGCCTATGTTTCCAGGCGCAGCTGCGTCATCATTGACGACTTCGAGCGAGTCATTGGTTACGGCGCCCTGGGTAAGCGGTACTCCAAGGAGTTCCTGCAGATACTGATGGCTCTTCTGAAGAAACAACCGCCCAACCGCCACGAGCTCATCATCATTTGCACAACCAATCGTCTCGATGTCGTGGAGGAATTGGGCTTGCTATCCTTTTTCACTTCAGTTCACAATGTGCCAAATGTTTCCACGCCTAAAGAACTTATGGCCATAGTGGAAGCTTCAAAACGATTCGAGCCCGAGGAGCTACGCCAAATTGAGATCGCCATGGATGGCCGCAACGTCTCCATTGGCATCAAACGGTTGCTTGACCTGATTGCGTGGGTGAATCCCCTAAAGCCCGACCGTCGAGCTGCCAAATTGCTGAAGAAATTGGGCGAAGCAATGGGATGGGTAGGGAACCATTCTAGTCCACTTGTACCTCAATACATTTAAGACGTTAGGTTAGGAAATGCAATATTGTATCTACAATTCCAGGAAAATAATTCCAAGTAATCCAAATAATCAGTAATGCATAATATTTTAAGGAACCACGTAACCATATAAAACCATGTAAAAATAAGATTACATTATTTTTTGTATGAATTTGCTTCCGTTGCATTGCAATGTTCTTAAGACTAAAATGAACAGCCCGATAATGTGATTGGCATAACAGGTATTATAACCACATTGTGCTATAAAAGCAAAAATAAAGCGATTTGAAATGGAAATGCAACCCATTTTATCGCTATTTACACAATTACACATTTGTTGGATTCTTTTCTTCACCAATCCTGGTGCTGAAGAGCCGCTTAGCAACAGCGAAGAAGTCTTGAATGCGGGGGATATATGTATTTTTGAAAAATGCAAATGCGCGCCATTGAATTCAAATTTGCGCTGGCGGTGCCGTAGCAGGCAGCTTTTGCTCGCACTCACATTGCATACACACACGCAATGCCGAACAGGGTTGCACTCCCTCAACGGGCTATCAGCTGTTTGAGGCAATTTCGGGAGTTTATTATAAAATTGCTACGAAAATGTCAATTGAAAAAGCCCACCGGATGAGAGCGATCAAATGCCCAACGGATGAGCTGTCCCTGACGAACAAGGCGATTGTGAATGTGTCCGATTTCACGGAGGAGGTCAAGTGAGTGTTGGTTTTTGTTGTTTTTCCACTTCCTACGTGGGCGTACGAGCCTATGGAAACTTTCGCTTGTGCTAATGACGCACCGCTTGATACCCTGCAGATATGTGGACATCTCGCCGGGCCCGGGGCTGCACTACATCTTCGCGCTGGAGAAGATCAGCGGGCCGGAGCTGCCACTCGGCCACGTCGGATTCTCGCTGGTCCAGCGCAAGTGGGCCACGCTCTCCATCAACCAGGAAATAGACGTGCGACCGTACCGATTCGACGCCAGCGCCGATATCATAACACTGGTCTCCTTCGAGACGGACTTCCTGCAGAAGAAGACCACCACGCAGGAGCCCTACGACTCCGACGAGATGGCCAAGGAGTTCCTCATGCAGTTCGCCGGAATGCCGCTGACCGTCGGCCAAACGCTCGTCTTTCAGGTACTGGTGTGGATGTGACTCCCCCATAAATGTATGCAGGATAGAAAAATAGTTACAATAGGACTGAAACGGAGGTAGAAATCTGGAGAGGATTAGTGATATGCCATAGCCAGTTAAAATACTAGCCAATTCAATGAGGGTTCTCGACTTATCTCGGACGCGCCTATTCGTTATTTCACCATTTATTGTGTGCACTTGTAATAACTTTGGTTTTGTTTAACTTTACAAAAAGATTTATACGTAGTGAGAATATTCGGTTTTTGTGTTATTCCATATTCGTTATATTATATTTACTGACGTGTCTTGATTGGCATAAGATGCTGAATCTCATATTCCACATTCAGACAGTGACCTAATGCAAATATTAATAAGGTAGCTTACCTCCAACAATTAGAAACCCAAAGACACGTAACTCTCCCTTAGATCATCTTTTTGGCTCTGTCAAATCTTTTTTAATAATTTAGCATACAATGTCCCCCTTTTTTATGAACTAAAAATAGTGTGTTAGGCTGCCCTTAAAATAGTAATTCTTCTAACATGCTCCTTAATGTATATCGTTCGTTTGCTAATAAGGTTGTTTACCGCCTTTCAGTTCAAAGACAAGAAGTTCCTGGGCCTTGCTGTAAAAACGCTGGAGGCAGTGGATCCACGAACAGTGGGCGATTCCCTACCGAAGACCCGGAACGTGCGTTTCGGCCGCATCCTCGGTAACACGGTGGTGCAGTTCGAGAAGGCCGAAAACTCCGTGCTGAACCTGCAGGGTCGCTCCAAGGGTAAGATCGTGCGGCAGTCCATCATAAATCCGGACTGGGACTTTGGCAAGATGGGCATTGGTGGCCTAGACAAAGAGTTCAATGCGATTTTCCGACGCGCCTTCGCCTCTCGTGTTTTTCCGCCGGAACTTGTCGAGCAACTGGGCATCAAGCACGTGAAGGGTATTCTGTTGTACGGACCACCAGGCACGGGAAAAACCCTGATGGCCCGGCAAATAGGTACCATGCTGAATGCCCGCGAACCCAAGATCGTGAATGGACCGCAGATCCTGGACAAGTACGTGGGTGAATCAGAAGCCAATATCCGGCGACTGTTTGCCGAGGCCGAGGAGGAGGAAAAGCGCTTGGGACCGAACAGTGGACTGCACATCATCATCTTCGACGAGATCGACGCCATTTGCAAGGCTCGCGGATCCGTGGCTGGTAATAGTGGTGTCCACGACACGGTCGTCAATCAACTGCTAGCCAAGATCGACGGCGTGGAGCAGTTGAACAACATCCTGGTGATAGGAATGACCAACCGGCGGGACATGATCGATGAGGCCCTGCTGCGACCTGGACGCTTGGAAGTGCAAATGGAGATCAGCTTGCCCAACGAGCAGGGTCGCGTCCAGATCCTGAACATCCACACCAAGCGTATGCGAGACTTTAACAAGATAGCTAACGATGTGGACAACAATGAGATCGCGGCTAGGACAAAGAACTTCAGTGGCGCAGAGTTGGAGGGCCTGGTTAGAGCGGCCCAATCCACGGCCATGAACCGGTTAATAAAGGCGGATTCAAAGGTATATGATGCACAGCATGGCGTGAAAGCGTATTTGCTTTTGTTGATGATGTTATCTATCGGTTTCGGTTTCGGTTTTCGTATAATTTCGAGTAATTTGGTTTCGGTAAACCAAGAAATCGCTTAACGTTCGATTGGAATCCACTATTCTAAACTTACCCCAATCATCATTTGCTTTTTTACGATCCAAGGTTCACGTGGATCCAGAGGCTATGGAAAAACTGCGTGTTACGCGGGCCGACTTTCTGCACGCATTGGACAACGACATCAAGCCCGCCTTTGGAGCAGCCCAGGAGATGTTGGACAACCTGCTGGCACGCGGCATTATAAACTGGGGCCCACCGGTCACCGAACTCCTGGAGGACGGAATGCTCTCCGTGCAGCAGGCGAAGGCCACTGAGAGCTCCGGCCTGGTGTCTGTTCTCATCGAAGGAGCTCCCAACTCCGGCAAATCAGCGCTGGCCGCTAATCTGGCCCAGTTGAGCGACTTCCCGTTCGTTAAGGTCTGCTCCCCGGAGGATATGGTAGGATTTACGGAGTCAGCCAAGTGCCTGCACATCCGCAAGATCTTCGACGACGCCTATCGCTCCACTTTGAGCTGCATTGTGGTGGACAATGTGGAGCGATTGCTAGACTACGGTCCAATTGGACCCAGGTACTCCAATCTCACGCTGCAGGCGCTACTGGTTCTACTGAAAAAGCAGCCGCCAAAGGGTAGAAAACTGCTGATCCTGTGCACTTCCAGCCGGCGGGACGTTCTCGAGGAGATGGAGATGCTCTCGGCTTTCACGTCCGTCCTGCATGTGTCCAATCTCTCAACTCCCGAGCACGTGCTTGCCGTGCTGGATGATTCGGATTTGTTCAGTCCCGAGGAGCTGCAGAGCATTGCCAGGAAAATGGCGGGTAAGCGATTGTGTATCGGCATCAAGAAGCTGCTGTCCCTCATCGATATGATCCGGCAATCGGAGCCCCACCAGCGGGTTATCAAGTTCCTCAGCAAAATGGAGGAGGAGGGCGGTCTGGAAATGGATAGGGTGCTAGGGCACTAGCTACGCCTTTAAATTAATTTACATTCCATTATCAAACAGAAGGGTGGTTCGATTTGATTGATGCAAACTGGAAAAACGGTTGCTTGTCTTTAAAACTCAAAAAAAAAAAAAAAAAAAAAAAAATGTGTGTCGTTACAAAAATACTTATTGTTTTGGGAACGTAAGATAAAATCAAATATTGAGTATAATATTCTAACGCTTTACTTAACCATGCTATACTCCGTTTAAGTTCCACTAAAAAAATATAATAAAGCGTAACTGAGACCAACTTGTGAGATATATAGTCAAGTAACATGTAAGTTTTGAATTTGATGGTACCAACGAACTTAAAGAACTCGCATTAGCGACTAAGAATAATCCGTCGATGTCCACCATGAAAACCGCAGCTTGGGCGCACAGATTTACATAGAGAATTTGATACAAACATTATGTATTTTATACGGATTTTACGGATATTGCATTTACCAAGATAACTGAAAACGACAAAAATCCGATAATGCAGACCTAAATAAATAAAAATTGAATTAAAGCATTTGAATATTTTAACCAGGTTCAAAAGAGGCTTAACCGTTATAGCGATTATACCGATACTTACGAACTATAGTTCTGAAAATTATACTACAGAGAGGAGCGCACAATTTTGAATAGATGTGATTTTTATTTACATTACTTTTTACTTATTGTTATATTTTTCTTTACATCCATAAGTGAGATCACTTTAGGTTTCAAAACTAGCTAAAGTAGGTGCATGTCTTAGCTACAATTTGTGGATCTCAATCGAAGCTTTTCGAAAAACAAAAAATTTGTGTGAATCATTTGTAAATGGATATGTCTTTTATGGATAAACTTGCTGTGTACCAATGAGACAACAACAAACTAATTTGTGTAATTAATCTAATAGCTAAAAATAAATCGAGTTTTCCCAAAGACTATGGTATTTTTAATAAGAACGACTGATATTTTGTCAAAAATATGTATAATGCACTTGATTGATTGCCTTTTCTTTTCGTTCCAGGACACATTAACTGAATGCTTATATATGCTTAGTTCCCTTGGTAGTTTCAGCTTGTAGCAGCTTGAATTCTTTGAAAACTCCCATTAATTTAAATATTGTTTATGCTCGACGATCGCCGCCCGACAGCTGTCCGCTTGGAAGGCGTCAAGTGGTTATCATACCATGTACTCACCCGATCCGATCCGATCGGTTCGATCAATCGATCAGCTGTTCGCGACAAGACCCGACGCCGGAACCCAATCAGAGCAGTGGTCAGCTTGGCCGAGGTGCTGACCACAGCCAGTCGGTCGGCGTAATATGCAATTTGAATAAATGATTTATAATGAAAACACCTTAGCGGCGCGTCGTCTGCGTATACGTAATGTGGAGCGGAGTGCTCGGTAATTGATATATGGCGCTAATTGCGCTCGACGCCCATTTGTGGTCCAGTCCAGCTTTATCAGCGGCAGTCGTCTGAGGAATCCTGGGTAGCCATTGCCATAGCCACCAGTCATGGTAGCACCCAAAGCCATGGCCATGTCGCGACGGTGTCAGCTGCAAGCCAGCGCCACTTATTAACTAATTAAAGCTGCATATTTGCAAAGATCTCAAAATTGATTTGCATTGCCAATTGCCCCGGGAACTGCTCGACACAATCATGATTTTGACCGAAGGGTGGGGGAAATTCTGGACATGATCAAGATCGCAACGATTTTCCCATGCCAAATATACACAGTAAATGTAAGGACTATTAGTAAGTCAACCTATAATTGAAACTATATGAAAAGCAACATGGTTACTAGGGTATTTCACTGCATAAGACTTACATTTTAGTCTAATATCATTCGCTTTTGTTGTTTAAGACACACGATTTACATCAACAAACCATAAAGACGAGCTCTGCATTTTTATTTGTGCGGACTGTGACCGAGTAAGGATCCTGTCCGCAATTAGCACTTAGCAAGTGCGTCCGAATCGCAGGAAAAGTCACCCACCCACCTGGCAATCGATGGGTAATTATAATTCGGGGATTTGGGGCCCGGCCAGCGCGTCAGTGAGCGGTCGCTCACGTATGCAAAACGCTTGGTGACGAAAGTCCAGTCGGACAAAGATCAACGACCGGGCCAAAAAGCAAAGCTGCGCTGCCGGCAGCAGGAGCCAAAATTAAAATTAAAACCGAAACGGATTTTCATTCACCGCCAGTAAAAATAAAGGCGAAACTCTTACAAATTGGTTTTTTTTTTTTTTGTTATTATTAATTAAAGCCAGCAGCGGCGCACTCTCTGCACTTGTGAAAAGTCAATTCTGCGGCGCACAGTGTGTCATAATATATTATTTTGCTACAAAAGTCTTTATTCAGTTTTATTAAATTTTCTGTACTTTTTTTTTATGAATAAATAACTTTAAAAATCTATAAAAATTCTTGGAAATATACTAAATATTAAGTAACTCTTTACACACTCTACACATTTTTTTTTTGATCCTAAACACTGTGCGCCGCAGTCGCGCCCCTCGTAAACTTTGAAACCGGCTTAGTTGTTTTTGTTGCTGCTTAAAAGCGCAAACGCCGGCAGCGAAGGTTCGATTTCACTTTCGCACGGTGTCCCCTCCCCCTCGCTTCTTGCGCCCTCTCGCACCAGCGACCACCCCCTGACCGCCTAGCCGCTCCCACCCCACCTCACCCTTCGCCACAGGAGCTGGCGGCCCATCTGGGGTGTCATGTTTTGAGCTCTTTACGAGCGGACGCCGCTCTCACCTGCTTTCTTTCGCACAGAGCTGGTGCTTTCGCTCTCGGATCTTCGATCTTCGATCATCGATATGCGATCTCCGATCTGCGAACTGCGATCTTCCATTTCGCATCTGCGACATCTCAAGCTATCCAGAGAAGATGATGCGCTTTTCCAGCAGATTCGTGTCATCAATTCGTTTGAATCGACATGGTGGTGATCTACAGATATTTTGGCGCCACATGCAAATCCAACGGAAAATTGTCAAAGCACTGAAAAAAAAAATAATACAAATTAAAACAGGTATGCTGAATAAGTTTCATTGTTTTAGTTTCTACAATGCCAACTTTTTTACTTTGAAATATATATATTTTTAATGAAATATAATTTCTTTTTAATTTAATGCTTAATTATATGCCCTATTTCTTCCAGTGATTGCCAAACTGACAAGCGTGCATATATCTTCAGCCGCTTGGGGAAAATGTAAAGCGAATACAAAACAAACATCATGGAAAATCTTCCTGCATTACACAAACGCGGAAGATTTTCCTCTTACTCGCACATTTCATGGTTTTTCCAGAGCTCAACTAGCATTTTCATGGCATTTCCATTGATGTTTTCGAGCTCTTTTTCCTTCTCCTGTGTGTGTGTGGTAGTTAGCATGCGAAACTCGCAGATAAATTAGTTGTTTTTGGCGCTGCCTAAGCTACAATTTTACACTGCGACTGTTTTGGGTTTTTTCTTGGCTTTGGTTTCGGTTTCGCTTTTCGCTTGGTTTTTTTTTCATTCATTTCATTTTCCCCTTTGCAATTTATAATTGAGTTGCAATTTGGCTGGCAACTATCTGTGGAATGCAGAGGGGCGCGGGGGCGGACTTTTCGCGGAACTTGCATGCGTATTAGTCATCAACTAAGTGGGGAAAAAAAATTCGCATTGGTCGAAATATTTGGCAAGAAAATTGGGAATTAACCCACCAAGCAAGCTGCTCTTAAAAATGAGTTGAATATTTCATAAGAAATTTGTCACAATTTTTTTTTGTAGATATAATTCTTTTAAATATTTTAGTGGCGTACAACTATTTAAAGGATTAAATGTATTTGTCAAAGGATGAGATGTGGCAGATATCACTTGAGAAAATGATATGATGGACAGAAATACCCCCTAGGCACTCCAGGGTTAAACACAAGTATGTATTAATATGCCATTTATAGCCTAAACACAAGACACAACCCCCGATATTACACACAAGCTGCTTAAAAGAGTAAAAAAAACGAGGCACGATCAAAAGGAGGTACAAATCAAAACGCAGAATCAGAATCCGGGGCAAAAAGCTCAAAACTCGAAATCTGAAATCTGTGAAAATGTTGCCGCACGCGATCGAGACATTCGCATTTCATTTCATTTTATTTCAATTCATTTCGATTCATTGATACCGGTGCAGAAAAAAAAACATGGGCGAAAAGAGCGGCCCAGTTCCAAATTAAATAATACGAGATCTCGGTTGCCTCGCTCCTTATTATTATTATATTGTATTCCACCCTTTTTTTTGCGTGCTGCGTTTTTTGTGTGTGTGCTCCATTTTCTTAGGAATTTCTGACTGCCCCATCAGCCGCATCCCATGTCGCACGATCAATCGCAGTTCCAGACTTCCACAATCCTACGATTTCGATCTCAACTCGGATGGGATCGTATCGGATCGGATCGCTATGCGTTCACTTTCCTTTTTCAAGGCAGCTGAATCCTTTTTAGGGGGGCGGCACGTGCCCAGAACTACCTAAATATATTATATATATACCACTTTCCTTTGGATTCTCGGGTTTCCTTTTTACACCTGCAGTATTTTTCAGCTTTGATTTAGACATTTAAACAATATTTATTATTTAAAAATATATGTTTAATCAGAGTATTATTTATGTACTTATATCTCCGACTTTCAGAACTGCGCCTTACTTTTCCTTTCTAGCGATCAGCTGCCACTTTTTAGGGGGCGGCACGTGCTTTCTTCACTTTCGTCGGCTTCTCGGGTTACCTAAAATCCAGCCGTTACCCTTTACCTTTGGCCCCTCGACGGCCACGCCCCTTAAGTCATTAGGGCGCACACTTAGGGTTAGGAATATTACGGATATTGATTTCCCTGGGCTGACTCTGGCAGTACACAGCGCTTTCCAGCCGATGATGATGACATCTGCGTGTGCCCATTGTGTTTCACTTTTCATCAAACTTATATTAATAAGTTGATGCGAGGGGCCATAATTAAAGCGAATTCGATATTTCCGGCCGGAGGAAAGACATTTGGTTCACTGAACCCAATAAAAATCCTTGAACTCCCGTCGCCAGACGAAATACAAAATATTTGTATACATATGTATTGCCAATAATCTATTTCAAACAAAGGCCAGCCACAAATATGAACGAAAAAACTAAGTTAGAGCAGCGTCTGCTGCCCTTTTGGCGGCACCCTCACAAAATTATTGACCAGAGTTCCATCCATCTCGAGCTTGGAAAAAAAAATCCAGAGAGCCACAGAGAGAAAAATTCAATCAAAGTCATTTAACAATCGAAAATGGTTACTTTTATGGTATTTAACAATGAATATTTTGGAGAAATATGTGGTAAGAAAATCATTATTTAAAAATCTGCTACCGCTTTTCGATTCGATTGAGACGCGCTTCGTCACTATGTTCGTTTCTGGATTTATATTAGATACTTTGTAATATAAGCTAGATATATATTTAAAATATCTTGCTCTGCTCTTTTTCACATTTCTTTCTCTCGATTTTCTATGATAGTGATTTTTCACCGTGCCGAAACAGAACGACTTTGAGTTGGACTTGTCCGTCTCCTCGGATGCGAGATTCTACCCAAATATTTCTGCTAGAAGGGAGAGGACTTCTGTGTGGTTTTTGCTTCGGCTTCTGCCTCTGCTGACCGACACACACACACACATGCATTTTTCATTCTAATCAACATGGGGCAAAACATATAATTCGAATTTTTGATATTTCGCCCGACCATTTTGCGGAGAAAATTGCATTTAAACGCCTATTATGCGCTTTTTATTTGCAACCCATACTTTTCTGCCCGAATGAATGCTCCGGCTGACTCAGTCATGCACAAATACAAATCATTGTATAATCATCGTGTATAACACTAGGGTTCCATTTTGGAGGCTGGCGAGCTCTGTCAACTGGTCCACTAGGCTTCCTGCTTTACGGGAGTTAATTAAATCAGAAATCGTAAAATCGTTAGCAAATGAAATAAATTGCGCTCAATTACACCGAGTGACATCCAAGGCGCAATCGCTGGTGATTGACCTCTTTCAATGCGACGACATTCTTGGCTCGATTCGGCTGGGGAAAAAACAACTCTTCGGCCAGATAATGAACTTAATATACACTTGCATATATAGTATACCCGTTCAGCCCCGATACCCGGATTCTCGGCAATCGGCAATCGGCTATGCGCCATGCACTTAATCAAAAAGTACGACAAAATCAAGAGTAAACAAAAGTGCAGCGCAGAACTCGACTTGAGAACCGGCAGCGATTCCGAACTTCAGCCGGGTGCAATGAACACATGATCCGACGAAACAAAAATTTAAATCTCATTTACCTCGTTTATGTGCTACAGTGCACTGGAAAAATAGTGGCACCTTGATGCGTTCCTACCCAGTTGGATGAGATAACCAGGTGGGATCGGAATATAAAGGTTAATTCACTTCCCTACTGATAATACAATCATTACAAACTTTAGCAAGTGTTTTATACAAAATGTTGTATAAAGTATCCTTTGCCTCTTCAGTCCGACTTGTCAAAACGATATATCTGTGCGTAACCCGATTTTGTATCATTATTATTTGTCCTTTCGGCCTGAACACATCAAAATTTGTTGTCCAGTCTCAAATTATATCTTTTTGTTCGGTTCAAAGTGAGTGGAAAATAAGTGAAAATTAGTGAAAATAAGTGAAAATCTAGAGAAATGAAAATGTGTGAAAAACTCCTATGGCATATCATTTGAACGTACCTTTTCTCCCGTCAGAACCTTTACGAATTAATCATGTGCTGCGGACCCTGTGGACCCTGTTGCGGACCTTGCTGCGGACCCTGCTGTGGTCCATGCGGACCATGCGGCGGCGGATGTGGACCCTGCTATGGACCGAATGTCTGCGGACCATGCTATGCCTGTGGACCCTGTGGCGGCTGCTACTGTGGATACCCTTGCTGCTAGACAGTTGCCCAAGAAGGGTTCAGCAGAACCCTTAGTCATCCTCGTATTCATCTTATATTCGTGAACCCCACAAATGAGTATTTGAGACAATAAAAATGAAGTGTCCGCTTCAAGACGATTTGGTTTTTGATTAGTGATAATAGTCGTTGTGAACTCAAATGCAATTTGCATAGCCAAATATCTGATTTTAGAACAGAGATACAGATGTTTAGACGCAAATGCGACCCGAATTAGAATCGATCGCAGTCTTCTAATGCGATGTGGTCGACCTTGAGGTTTCGCCGCGAGTTTATTGTCCTTTCAATAGAACACGCTAAATAAAACTTATTTAAGCAGTACATACATATTTAAGCCGCACACAGCCATGCCATGTTCTTATACATTTTATTTTTATTTTTTAACTTTTGTGTATATTTACTGCACTAATTCTGCGACGAACTAGTTTCGGCACAGCGGATTCCGATTCCTGAATTCCGACGGCGAAGCGCAAAAAGTCAACAAAGTGCATATAAAAAATGTATTTAAATTTATCCGACTGCCGGCGGCTCCAGTCGCCGATGATCCCCCCGGGAGATGCCCGCCCCCACAACCCCCTCTTGGCCATATTTCTGGCCAACTCCAGCCAATCCGAAACCATCATCAGCTGACTGGATCTACGCGCGCGCCTTTTTAATTGCATCGTTTTTATTTGTGCGACTTTATGCAAATCAAACAAGTTCGCTGCCAAAATATTGCTGTTCGCGTTGATTTGCTGCTGCTGCCTGTATTTGCCTTAAATTATTTATTTGTGTGTTGTGTGCTGACGATACTCTGTAGACAGTCGGTGTAAGTAGTTTGGCTGGTCAAAGCGGCCCAAACCAAAAAACGGCGAAACTAAATATAAACACCAGCTTAAACCAAACATGTTTCATATGTCTTTTTGGGCGGGGGAATTTTTCTATGCGAGCATATGCTAGCTGCTATTATTGATTAGCCAAATTGCCGATAATTAGTTTGACTTTGAACTTGATTTAGAGCTTGTTTGAAGCCGCGCCAGCAAATGTGTCAATACTCGGTTTTCCGATCGGTCCAAAGAACGAATTAGTTTGGGAACTTAACTCATATCAATCAAACAAGATTTAGGTTCGTTAGCTTCTGTCGTTGTGGGCTAAAATATTCGCATTAAATTAAGGCAGAAGTCAATTTGTGTCAGCCCTTTAAGTTTGGACGAAAGATTTGAAATTACGCAACTTACTCCTTACACATCTCATTTTAAATATTCCTGAATACTACAATGTGTGCATTTTATGTACTTTTAGATTCTTCCTTGTCAAGTTTACATGTATTATTTATAAAATATTAGTATCAATTAAGCTTAGCTCACACAATCACCCCAAATCCAATCTCCTGCTCTTGTTATCCAATTTCCAGACTCTTTTTCACTGGGTAACTGGCACTGAGTTTCCCCATTCATGCCCTAATTGCAATCCAGTGACTGACTGGGGGGTTTGGTTCAGCTTAGAGCGTTTCATGATCATGACTAAGGTCAGATTCATAAAAACCGCATAAACTAGACCCAATTTAGTTGACAAACACACACGAAAAACGCTGCGCGAAGAAATTAAAAGCGAAATGGAATTGTTTGTGCAAAAGCCGACGATTCGAGGGCGAGGGCGAGGGGATGCCAAGTGCTGAGGGTGCCCCATTTGCATAGACATTTGCACGTCGAGGTTTGCGGTTTTGGGTGTCCAGAGGCGTATCGGATGCATGGCGGAGGCCCCCTACACCGCGAGAAATAACTGCCAATTGTCAAGTGGAACTTTGTAAAAGAACTCGGATATGGTAATTAACTGTAAGTAGTTCATTTGAATCAGTAAACTAAGAAAGTTATAAATTAGCTAACAAATTATTTGATTATTAAAATGAATTGTACATTTAATTAATTAACGTTTAATTTTTTTATCTATGACTTGAGCTTTTTCCACCCTGTATTAGATAGCGAGTGAGGCGCTTCCATTTTCAAGGGTTCGCCTTGTCTGGCGTCTCGGATTAGCCGCTTCCACATTGAACTTGAGCTCTATGCATCCCCCAAGACAATCCGAATCCGAATCCAATCAGCTTGTGGGCCATTGTTGTTGCCGGATCTGGAACTGGTGCACTTGCACTTGCACTTGCGCATAAATCATGCGCGTCCGATGAAATCACGTGTTATAATTAGACCGATGCATTTTCACTTTCCACCAGCCAATTCAATCCAATCCAATCCAAGCCAAGCCAAGCCAAGCCGAACCAAGTTGAAGCTATCTCAAATGTCCGCATCCGCATCTAAGGCGACTCGGGGTGACAGCTGAAAATCGTGATATTTGATGGTAGTATCTGAATCCGTCTCTGTATCTGTATCTGTATCTGTATCTGCGGGGCATTTGATTTGACCCAGGAACGGGCACTGGAATAGATCGGAACCCCATTGAGCCATCAATGGAGCGGATTGCCGGATTGCCCGTAAAGTGTCGTTCATTATGACCTCCTGTTGTTGTTGGCGGTGGTCCAGCTCTTGATTCTTGGCTCTTGGCTACAATGTAAGCTCTTTAAAATATGCAGCGTGGCGATACTCCAGCACTCGCATCGGATCGGATTGGATTGGATGGAATCCACTTGGCACTCCACTCCGCCGGGGCAGCAGGTTGACCATGAGAACATGTTATTAAATTACTGTAATAATGTATTAAGTATGTAAGAATGCTACCAATGTTAATATGTAATAATAATTGTAATGACCAGGCCAGCCAGCAGTATGTACATATGTATATGCCCGATCCATATGACCGATCTACTCGACTTTGGTCGCCAGTCTATTACTTCTACGCACTCCGAGTCCAGCGCCCATTTGACATTTCCATTTTCAGTTCCATGAAAGTGCTAATAATGCACTTATGTATGTATGTATGTACACGTACTGCCCGGGGGTCGATTTCGATATATCGCAGATATATATATATACAATTTATGGTGCCTTCATTTGCGTCACTTGATCGCAAGTGGGTTGGGTTTGGGTATTGTTTTTTATTTCGAGCTGTTTGAGTGTATAAATATATATTCGGGGGGCGAAACCAGAACTTTTGGAAAGTGTGCCGAACACTTACCTAAATTATTCGAATTACTTATCTCATTTAAGCTCCCTTTTTTTAGAACTTAGCATAATATCTTCTATCTAAAAATTGGTTTTATAAAATCAAAATATACGACTTAGTTCAATTTTCTAGTAACTATTTATAGATTTTCGTACAAAACCATACAAATTAAATTCTTTTAAATAGACACAACTATTATCTACAAACTTTAATGCTATTACGTACACCAAGTCCCTTAATTATATGCAAATGCTTGGATGGCTTTCGTCAAACAACTTAGTAAAAAAAATATGTTAATTAATTTTTTCCCCTTTGTTATTATTTTTTCCCCAAATATTCCCGGCAGCTCATTTCGCTTGTTCTTCTTCTTCTCCTGGCTGATGATTCGCGTGTTATGCAATCAATACGATAATTTCAACATTTCTACAATGATACAAGTAAAAAGTTAAGGATATGCATATCCAGTTCTAATCGCACGATTTTCTGGATTTGCGAACTCCGCCAACGAGTTGGGCTTGTAAATAAATCGAATTATCGTGCGCGTTGGCGTTCAATCAATTAATTAATATCACATACTTATAAATTGCCTCAAATGATGTTGAACAATTGCGCTGTCTTGGCCAGGTGCATTAAGTATCTCAATTTACGGCAGCAAATGTCAGCGGTTCGTGCGGATTTTGATATCTGCATTAGCATGTTCTCTTTCGCCTCGCATATTATTTGTGTATTTGCACAATGGCCAATAGTCAACAGTACGCGTCTGGGCCCGGTCAGCAGCCGATCATTAAACATTTATAAACAAATTATGTCAATTTGTATGTAAACACGAAATCGACTCAAATCGCACCGAGTGGCTGGCCATCGAATGCAGACGTGTTAAGAGTCGCCTTTGGGCCGCAAGTATTCGATTGCATCTTAAAGAATGCAGATCGAAAAAATCGATAGTTAAAAGTATCTGAAGATAGTTGATAGTCTTGAAGATAGTTGCGTTAGAAATTAAACTTTCAAATCATAAACAAATACCATATCAATACAACAATACTAAGATATTTTTTTATATATTTTTCAAAGGTTTCATTTATAAAAATTCATTCACTTATAAAACTAGGGAATTAAACTTAAATTGTTAGTACTTAAAAGATTGTTTTCCTAAATTTTGGAAATTATGCGCAGAATGCAATCTTCAGTTAATAGTTACATAAATTTAATCAAATTTGAGCAGCTTGAGATTTTACATAACTCTCAAGAACACAACGGAAATCAAATCGAACTTTGACCCCCGTTTTTCGCGCAGTGCATCTGGCCGCTCTCAGCTGAAAAGTTTCAGCGTCGCGTCGCGTCACCGTCAACATTTAGTTTGGCTTTGCATTTTGTTACTTGAGCTAAATTACAGCGCATGAAATACGGAAGTTGTTATTGCTGTTATTGCTGTTGTTTTTGTTGCTATTACGGCATTGATTGCAGCCTGCACTTAGCGACAGAGCGAGACGGGTGTACATTGGTCGGCGGAGGGAGGGGGGGAGTTTTGGCCGCGGCCAAAAGGGCGTGTGTGTTTTGGCCCAAAGTTGTATGCTGCTAATTTTGATTTATTGCAAATCGCCATTTATGGCGTTTTTATCTCCGTAATGCTTCCTGTTCTCCATCAGATCGGCATGATATCGAGTGAGCAAGTATGTGTGTGTAACTATGACTAGGCGTCTTTTTCAGATACAGATACTTCACTAGGCGATACTATGCGATCCGATCATTGAGCTTACTGATCTCAAGCTCGCGAACAGCGCGTGTTGTTTGATATTGAACTTGGCTTTGAGGCGAAGTCGAGTGTGGCACGAGTGCTGCCGCGTAAACTGTTGTTGTTCCTCGCCTTATTCTAATTTATATCTAAATTATTAATTGTTTATTTATGTTGTCAGCGAGCGGCTTTGTTCGCCGTAGGTGGTAACGTAACTGTAACAATGGGGGAGTATCGCCGTTTTTCGGGGAATGCAGGGGAGTGCGTCTGCGGCGCATTTTGTGCATTAAACGCCTTTCGGCCATTTGCATGTTTACTGATCGGGCTTATGCAAAAGCCAAACATTTAATGCGACACATGCCATAAATGGGGTGATTGCCTCTCTGTATCGTGAGCATGTGTAATGCCAACTTAGTGACTCCTAAAGAGGAAGTAATAAATCTTAATAATTAAACTAAATTTAATAATATTTTAATTCATATTTTTTGACTAACGTTAAATTGGAAGAAAACTAGATAATGATATGCCCAACTTGTGCAAATTTATTTGTGCATTCATCCCAGAACTGCTTTTTTATTAGTATCTATTGTTAGCTAATTTGCTTAATCCGAATCCAACAAATGATTCCAACTGGCTTATTGTTAATAAATATGCAATTGTTATTTATTCTAATTTAATCGGCATTGATCGCTAACTAGATCATTCAGCTCCAAAATATTCCCATGTAATTGGCTTTAGCTCCCCGATTTACGTCATATTCCGGTTTCTGGGTGTATTTCTTCCCAAAAAAAAAAAAAAGATTCCCGAGGGAAATAACAATAAACAAGGCAAAATACTTGTTTCGCTTAAAATACGATACAGTAATTAATTGGTGCTAATCTGTGCAACAAAGAAGTATAATAAAAATAAGAGTAATGTGCCGGGGATCGTCTGGCGTGGTCCCAAGACTATTGGGATACAAAATGCACAAATACACTTTCGCAATCGCAATTTATTTAAAGCCAAGTTAATTAAGTGCACTCTGTTTGCCAGCAAGCAGACGAGTTTTGCCCTGTTTAATGAGTGCGATAGGAATACTTTCGGTCCCAATGCCCGTATTGTTTGGGATTTAATTTCAATCTCGATTTATTCAGACAGAGGACTTGCATTTAATGTGTTTCTCACCTGCTAGTCTCAAGGTCGCACCCCTTTTTTATGTCGAATTAAATGTCGCGACTTCGGGTGGCAAGTAATGGGTTAATCGGGGCTGGGTTTTCGGGCATTCCGGGATGGAGAATGACTGGCAGGAAAAGGGCCACCAACTTCCCAAGCCACTTATGAGTGTGATTAATCACAGTTGAGTGTTGCTATCAATTTTAATTTCGTTATAAAAGTTTACATTACCATCGACAATGGCCGGCAAACAAAGGCCGAAATCCAAGACCCAAAAGAAGCACATGACACCTCAAACAAAAAATGAAAATAAAAATAAAAAGAAAAAATCAACTGAAGCGGCAGACGAAAACCTTTCGAAGAAGAAGCTATGTGCTATGATACCATAATCCACGAATAAAACTAAAGAAACACAGATACACACCTCTACAAACACACTCACACACACACACATGCACACAGCAACAAAAAAGCTCACAAATAGTTCAATGAACTTATTTTTGTTGTATGTTGCTATGCTGGCTCTCTAGCCCCGTCTCTTTCGCTCGCTTTGTGTAAGTGTGTTTGCGTATTTATTTATGTTTTATTTTTATTTGTTTCGTCTATTTGAATTCACATTTCATGTGCCCACAAGGTGGGAAATATTCCAAGCGAAATGCATTGAAAGCTCACTCGAAAGATACACTTGTATCTTACGGATACGTAGCCGAAAATTAACATTTTAATGATCGAAATACATTTACATTTACAGCAGCGATCTTCTCGTCTTCTTTGATCTGCATTTGATTTTCTCCACGCTCGTGTGCCATAAAATATTGTCACGTAGCCACCAGCTCTCGTTCTTCTGGATTTTGTGGTTTTGAATGAATTTTGATAGCCAACATGCAGGTTGAAGCTCCCCAATGAAAAAAAAAACCGAATATACATTTTCACATGCCTCTAATCAAGTGTGAATAATCCCATTTTGGGGCCAGTCAGTGACCAAAAAGTATTTAAGCTTAATTGTTATGCTGATAGAGGAGGCGCTAGATGGATTGGTTTCAGCTTCAGGCCCAAAAAAAAAATTAAAGGGAAAAACAAAAGGCATACAAGAGTATGCCCACCTGACAGGTGTACAAACACACAGGTAGCCAGCTTTTGGTAACAGTGTGTGTGTGTGTGTGTGTGCGTGTGTCTTTTGGCCAGCTCACGTTTCGTTTGCCGTCTGGGGAGCTCCAAGCTTAAGAGCTCTTTCTGTCTGTTTTGGCCAAATACTTTGATATTTTTACATATAAAACAATTATGAGTTATGCCGACACCTTCAGCAGGTCGAATTCGTATTACCCTAATGGGCTTGTAACACTGTTTAATGGCGGGAAATAATGTTAATATAATTTATAATAGTAAGCAGATAGTTAGCTATAAATCAATCCTAATCAAATTCAGATTATAAAAGGCAATTGGCTTGTTGAATATTCATTTTCCCATCTCCACTTGTAAGTATCTACAATTATCTTATACTAATAATACAATACAGTTTGAATGGAAAAGGATCATTTTAAGACATCTATATCTTTATCTATAAAATCTATAAAATGATACATTTAATTGAAAGAGGATACATATATATTTTTAGTTTCCAGCTGGTACCTAATATACCCCATTCAAGGGCTGCCCGCTGCCAAAAACAATGTGTAATAGCTTTTTAATTGAATTGTCGCTAAAACGGCGAACTTGGCTGCTTTCGAAGTTATTTTCGTTTGATTTTACGGCGAACTGTAGGCGCGTGCGTTCGACTTTGGGTGCTATTAATTAATTGTCATGTGCTTATTTCTATTACACAATCTAGCTGCCAGTGGGCGTGTGGACTGGCGTTAGCGTGTGTGGAGATGCTGATGCTGAAACTGAAACTAAAAACTGAGGAACAGCGCGTTACGCAATTTATTTGCCAAGTAGCCAGGTTTGCACAGGTGCTGCGCCACCCCACCAGCTCTCCTTCCTGCCGCCCCCACTGCTGACGTCACTGATAGTGGCTGCAAACAGAAAACAGCCGTCAGCAAGTAAGTACACGAAACGCTGGCAGATATTAGATATTTTTGCTCGCCAAATGGCACTGGCTGCGCAATTGGTTAACTTGGACTTGGCCAACAAGCCTAAAGTCAGTGCCAAGCAATGAAAATTGCAACGTGTTTTGGCATTAGACGTGAAAGTGGCCAAGTGAGTGGGTGACTTTTTTTGCCGGGGGGATATATGTATGTGAATGCGAATGGGAATGGGCTTTGAAGAGGCAAGAGGGTAAGACGGCCCACACCAAACGTCAGCATTTGTTGGCTTTTATGGCACGTAATTTGCAATTGGCAAAACCAAGTCCAAGACATTTTCAACGCGACTGTCTCTTTTGCCGCTGGCTAACTTTTCACTTTTCATTCTGCGCTTTTCCACCTTCTGCCAATTTTGCATCCAACGTACGTACGTACGTGCCCCACGTTGCATATTCTGCCCTGTTGGCCTATTAAGTCCTGGGTTCTTGTTGGCCGCGGGCCAAAGTCTCTCTGCATTGAGTGCGGGGGAAAAACCAAAACCTCCGCCTAATGCCATTTTTTTTGGTTTAAAGGCAAGCGACCCATTTTGCCTGCATATTGCGCATACGCCCTGTGGTGAATCAAATGTAATCCACTTGATGACTAAGCCCAGATTAAGCCGAAATGTTAAAGCTGACACGTGAATCGCCGCGAAACTATGCTAAACAAGTTCAAAAATATTTTAAATATTTATCTTCTCTCTTTTTCTGTGTTGGCTGTGCCAAAAAACAGAAAAGGAGAAAAATAAAAGAAATATTTGCAAATTAGGAGAAACTATCATATTTTTTGAAGGTACCCAGGGAGATGAAACTGAAACTGAATATATAACAAAAGGCACTTGTCTGGGTGAAATTTTCACTAGATATTCAAATGAACCAACAACAACAAGTGCGGCTGCTGGCTGAACAAACAAACAACAACTAACACAAAAAACGGAAACCGTTAAAGCCAAAAAAAGACAACAACAGTTTGAGAGTCGCTTTCAAATGACGCACTGAAAGAAATGGGATGTGCTGGGATAGGTGCAAAAGGATTCAAGGATCTCGCACAAAATGGTGGATATTTATTAGAAAATATATAATTAAGTAAATATGGTTAGTTGTATTAGATATTTTTAAAGATAATCTAATCTATTGAATTCACCTCCCTGATGAAACGAATTGCCTTGAAGGCACCCCCGATTTTTGCACTGTGTACCAATCGCTGGCGCTGATGTTGCTGCTGTTGATGAGGCGTGCTCCGTTGTTTACCCCACTTGAAAGCGACTGAAGATCAATGGGTTGTATGACCAAGAGCAAGACCAAAGTTGTGCTGTTGGTCTACCACTTTCGTTGATACTGTTGTTGATTTTTGTGTGTGCGTGTGTGTGTGTTTTCGTTTCCAAGACGCCGCTAGAGCTTTGAGCGATTTTTCATTGGAATAGAAAGTGAATTGAATTTGTTTTCGCTGGCGGACTGCGCGTTCCATTGCTCTTGACGTTATCGTCTTCATTGGGGTGCCGTTGTTTACACTGAAAACAACGGAAACAGTCATCTCTCTGCAGTCTTCAGTCTTCTGGAAATTGGACCATGTCATTGACCCTTTCTGCCTCGAGCTGCCCCAAAAGCAGTGAGAGTGCTTGTTTGTTGTTTATCTTTCGGCTTCAGTTGTTGTTTCTTCCGCTCGAGGAAAAACGCCAGTGAAAGAGTAGCTTTTGTTGCACTGCTCGTGGACTTTACTCGAATGCAATTATTGGTGGAGGTGATTGGGGGATCCGTGAAGTTTCCAGACGGTGACAGGAAAATTGTAGAAAATTCGCTGGAGCAAACCGATCGATCTTGCCTCTCTAATTTTCGGATGCCATATAATTTGATTTAAAATAATTATTCCAACAATGAAATGTCCTTAATATTTAAACTCACACATATAATAACAACCGCTTTATGAAGATGTTAATCCTGTTAGGGGTTTTTTTTTATATGACTGCAGATTTTGAATTGTACTCTAATTTCCTCATAAAAGTAGCATACATTTTTTGAATGCAATAAGAAAATATTATAGATTTCCCCAATGAAGACCCAGATGACCAGCGAATCATCCAGAGAGCTGTTTGTGGCCCAGATTGACTTGACATCCACTGTCGCTTTCTATTTGTGGTGTCTTCTAGCGTTTTCCAATGCGGAACCGCCGATCCACGGGCTGCAGTCTGCTGACTCGATTTCTTTTACCAAAATACCAAAATGTGTAAATTGAACGCGGAGCGGCGGCATCGAGCCAATGGGTTTATTCACCTTTCGCCTAATTATCAATATACATAAGCGGAGTGTACCAGAAAGCGATGTATAGCATACATACTACAAGATACAGATACGTATATACATATGTGTGCAAAAGCTTCGACCAAACCAAACCAAGCCGATCCGATGACGAAGACAGCTACTTCAATGAAATCAATTTTACGATAATAACTTTTGGGCAGAAACAAAGCCCAGTGAGCGAGGCCTGTGAATCGAAAAGCGAATTCGATGATTCCGATTCCGATTCCGAAGCCCTGCCGGATTCATATATAAACATTGATTCAGGCCCGGCCAGCAGCTCATGTACCGTTGGAAATTTCTTGCCTTTTCTTTTTTCTTTTCTCAGAGCGTTGTTGTGTGTAAATTTTGTTATTTTGTTTTGTATGTGTGTGTGTTGTTTTATTGCTTTTTTTCGTTGTTATTGTCTTGCACAAATGTAGGTCAAGTTATACGTTCGCCAGTATGCGTGTGTGCGTGAGTGCGACTGTGTGTGTGTGAGTGAGTATCTGTGTGTGGGGCTCGTGGGACGTTGGGAGCTGGAGCTGGAAGTTGGATCCGGGGGCGGCACTGAAGGGGTCTGTCATCCCGTCGCACTCTGAATGACTGACTAAAAGTCGGGCGATGAGTCCGAGGCACTGGCAGTATTTTCTAGTAGCTCCATCCCCGGCCAACTTTCACTTAGAAAGTTCTGCTTGCGGTTATGAGGAATCGGTTTTTCGTTTGCTCTTTTAATTTGGATACCCTTGCCGAGCGTTTTGGGGTTAGTTTGTTTCCAGAATTCACACTTTACTACAGTGCAGAAAAAAGTGCGGAAAACAGACTCTTCCTTTCAAGAACTTCACATTATTTTGGTGAAGAGATGGGCGAAATGGCCTGCAGATTTTCCAGAAATTTGGCATATGTATATTATAAGACACTTGGAAATATGTTTCGGTATTGTGCCCCTTAAAATATATCTAAATACCTAAATAGTTAATTCAGGGATAAATAATACAGACAACCAAATGAATTTCATAAAATAAAAAAGGTTTGATAAGACATAAAACTACAATTTATTTTTATATATTATTTGATGCTTTCTATAATATAGCTATAGTAATGAAAACACAAGGTAAAGCATATGACTTTAACAAACAATAATAAAAATTGAATATCGAGAATCCAGAATATTTTTGCTCCAGGATTCCTTTTACAGGGTATTCAGAGTTTCGCCCAACTTTCTTCCCCCGTGACTTGTGCTGGCTGCTTATTTTGGTTGAACATGAGTTGGCTTATACACATTCTGTGGCTGAAAGCGATATTCATTCATATTGGCGACAACAAGTTAACTGGGTCACCGCGTGTGTGGGTTCCTGGGAAGATCTGATTGCAGGCGAGTCAATCGAATCAGATTGGATGGGATGGAGTCCCGAGCTGGACAAGACGATCGCCCAATTGCATTTTCAGTTCGAATCACTCGGTTTCAGTGGGAAAGCTTTCCGTTAGGCGACGTCATCAGCGCCGGCCGCGCAGCAACCTTGGCGATCAGCTGTTCGTAGCGAGTGGATTTCCCTGAACTTCATACTGATACTGAAAAGCTAGTGCGCGCGTGTCTATTAATAGTCTCTCTCGTTTTCCGCCGCTCTCTGGCGAAAGAGTTGCACTGCCTCTTCGGGGGGAACTTCCTGCTGGAAAAACCTGCTGGCTGAGAGCGTGAAAAGCTCGATGCTCTCTTAAGGGGAAAACTGCGAGCTCGCACTCTCTCTCTGCATCTCTCTCTCTCAGAATCACAAGTTCTCGGCTGTAGTTGTTGTGCTATTATTGACCTAATCACTTGTGGAGCACAAACGAACATTGAACTTTTACTTCCGCATCAGCGTTGCCCGATCAAGATTCGCTCTTTCGATTGTCCGGATGATATTTTTGCATTGGGAAATGCGTTTTCATTACCCCCCTTCGTGTTTTTCCATTTTTATTGATCATTTCCAGGCCGCTTGGCCGCCGGCGACCGCCCAGTGACATTAATTAATGCCCACAGATTCATCAAATATGCGCTGGCCGTTTGGAAAATCATATTTTATGCTCCCCCGGCAGCAATTTGTCCGCGGCGGAGCCCCCAGAGATCTAACTCAGTGTGTGTGTGTGTGTGTGTGTGGGCATGTATCTGTGTATCTGGAAAATCTTGTAATTTAATGCGACAATTTTTTGCTGCTCGCTGGTCCATCCATACACCACCCATCGATCGATGGAAAATCCTCCGGCAAAAGTAAAAAATGCACTCAAAATGTTCAGTTTTAAATATGGGTTTCTTTTAATATTATATTTAAATGGGTGTGAGAGGTGTGTGTTGGGGGTCTCTGGATGTCGGTCGAAGGTGTAGACATATAAATAGCTTAAAACGCTTAAGATCTAAACAAAATTTCTCGCTCCGAATGGTTTTCCTTGCTCTCGGCGAGAGAGAAAAAAAGAACATTACAAATCGTTGGCAATAAATAAAGGATAATTTAAACAAACGATGATTTGCTCGGGAAATATGACACTAAACGTAATACTCTTTGCGTAATCTTTTCCAATTTGAAGAAGCAATTACAAGTGTATAGTATATATATATAACATATATGGTGTATGTGTGATACAATATAGGATATAGGATATGTATGTGTGCGTATCGGTGTTTTGTGAACAGCAATGAACAGTATTTAATTTAAATAGTATGATAATAATAAATAATTAATATAATAGGTATTGGTAGGCTACGCAAAAACTACATAAATACAAAAGTCTCCATCGCAGGGCCACCCAAGAGCGCTTGGGAAAGCCCCAATCCCCAGCTTTCTCCTCCGCCGGCAGCTGGAAGTCTCCTCGCGGCCGCGAACGCGCAACCAGCGCGCTCCCCCAATCATGCCCAGAGTTTGTGGATAAGGCACGGGCGTTATGGGGCTCTGAAGTTGGGGTATCGGCGTCTAGTACTGCCCGGTTGGATCCAGGCAGTCCTGTCGCCTCTTTTGGCGGGAGTCCTGCGCGTCGCGGGGTCGCCGGTAGGTTCCAGTGGGATCCAGCATATTGTAGGATTGTATTTGTCGGGCTTTTGAAGTGGTTATAGTATTCAGCCTTAGAATGCTTGGCTAAGTGGAGTTCTCGCGGTAGAACCTTAGTAGGTGCCAGTGGGGTCCAAATCGTGCGACATTTTGAGACTGTTTTCAATAACTTTCGGCTTGGAACTCAAAATATAGCTGCTTCTGCTGCTGGCTTGCTCCTACTTCAGTACTGACCAGTGGGATCCAGATAGGCTGCCATGGCGAAGATCTGTGATTTATTGGATTTTCTAAAGAGGTCTACGATTACGATGTCTTGCTGTCTTCGTGTAGCTTCTTTAGTACTGGCCAGTGGGATCCAAGTAGGCTGCCATTTCGTATGCCGTGTATTGACCAAAAATACTTGAATGACAAAACCGAGCTGGCTTTTTGTTGCTGCTGCTGTCGATTCTCCTTTGTTTAATTTGAATCAGCGCGGTATTGAACTTTATACTGGTTCTCGGCGCTGTTGTTGTAAGTTCTTTTATTATCACCACCAGTTGTTGGGTTTCTTGGGGCTGATTATACAGTCACGTTTGGTTGTGTGTTTGGGGATTTTTTCGTGCGTTCAAAAGTCACTGACACTACAAATTCGTTTATTGTTTGTTAATAATGTTTGGTTTGTTCGGGAACCGCACGGAAAATCTTTAAGGCGTTACGTGAAAATCTGCGGACTTTTCTGATGTCTCAGCTGGTTTTCTTTTAGCTGCTGATCTGCACTCGTCGAATGTTGTCGATCTTTTGATTTGATTTTCGTCAAGTCGTAAGCTTAAATGCTCGACCGGCTCGACGTCGCTGCCGGCGTCGCTGTCGTGTGCTCCAAGAGCGGGAGCGAGTGCAAAAGAGAACGATATATGGCAGGTGCGTCGCGCTCTTAATGGCAGCATTCTCTTAGGCGAGTGGGTGAGAGCGAGTGGGGAGATGATCACGATCGTATTTTCATTCATTTCCAGGTAGAGCATTTCTCGCTTTCGCTCTCTCTCTCCGCTCTCGCTCCCTCTTTCTCGCTCTGCTCACACCCACCTGGATTTCATTCACCAAACAGCTGTTTCTGATCGAGTGGCCTCGTTCTGCTCACACGTCCCCGGGTGAGTGTGAGTGTGTGCGCGTGTGTGTGAGGCTCTTGTGTGTGTGTGTGCGTTGGAGGAGCTCAGGTAGGAACTATCCTGGAATTCCATTGGTCCTTGGATTCTCAGACTGCAATCCTGAGGCAACAGACTCCACCTTCTTTTAAGGCCCGCAGCTAATTAAGGTATATTTTATTGCCAAATTTTGTCCGGGCAAAGTGCACTCGAAAAAATTGTGTTCAAAGTAAGACAATAGTCTCTCCATCTAAATGAACGAACATATTCAAGAAAAGGTGGGAAATTGGGTTTTTATTTAAATTGATACATATATTTAGAAAACCAAAGCATGAAGTATTTAATTCAATTGTTTAATAGATTTAGAAAACCAAAGTATTAGGTCGTACTTGTATTACAATTTCCGAGATTCCAAAAGATTTAAGATAATGCAACAATACAACAAGATGAAGTTCTTTAACTATGAAAATATCTGCAGTACTTGCATGTCTTCAATAAAAGATTACAATAGTAAAAAATCTTTGTAACCGCATGACAAATACAAAGATTTTGTTTGGTCACAGGTCTAAGTAAGGTTGTATACAACCACAGTGCAAATATCCATTAATATACTTTTCCAAGTGCAAATGAGGGAATATAGATGTTAACCCAAGATTGTGGCTGTCGCCGCTTAGTCAAACAGAGAGACGACAAGCCGAGGATCCTTGCCAAAATGCTAATATCCTTATGTGCCATAAGTCCCAAATTAATGGTCTTTGAGCCGGCGGCGCGACGGTCACTGCCCACTTTACGTGACATTTGTGGTAGCCTAAGCCGGGCCAGCTCGAAGGCTGAGGACTCAAAGGGCTTAGGCCGCAACTGCCGACTCATAAAAAGGATAAACGCTCGGCATGAGTCAGCAGCCAGTCGGTGTGCTGGACGACCCACCGAAGCGACGGGTGCTTCCGCGAAATGCGACACCGGAGGCAGGTCCACTCACAAAGGCCACTGGGATGCGACAAAAAGCAATAATGAGATACTGCGCCGAGGTGTTGCAGAATTTCTCGATCTTTCACATATTTTTAAACCCAAATTTGCTCGGTGTCCAAGTCAGCTGGTGAGGCCGGGAGCAGCAGGCGAGGATTACAAGGTGTGTCATCTGCCGCACAATAGGAAATATAAATCCTTTCGTTTTATTACAGCGACGTAAAAAACTCACAACTAAAAGGGGCACTTCCGGCACACAACGAAATATTCGACTGGAGGACGGCTGCTTGCCACGAGCGGGGGATGCAACCCTTTGGCACGGGCCCGGAATCAAGGATTCCATTCCGGAGACGGGAAGATGTTCGCCGTCTGTAAGATGATCGCCACACCCTTTTGGCACGGGTTCGAGTGGAGATGAGGGGACCCTTTAGTCCTTGAAATGATATGAATTGAGACCTTGAAATCAGATTGATCAGATGAAAGCATATCGAATCCAATACCATTCAATTGGGCTTCATATATAAATAAGAACGAATCCTTTTATTTAGCATAGATTTAAATAGCAAACTAATTTATATACTAGACACTCAAAAGTACTTCGAGTTTATGTAAGTTTTATATTAGTTTTTAAAGATTCGTGGACTTGGGAGTTACCACTGTGATCCTGTATTCTTTACTAGCTCGAAGTCAGGGACCTACAGCTGAAATAAAGACTTTTAGCTGTCCATTAACCTAATGCTCCCTGGGTCATTCAGCTTGGAGTTCTTTTTTGCCGTTAGCTTGTTTGATTTACCTGGCGTGGGATCGGGATCCCCAAAACCAAAATTTACCTTTTTAAGTGATGCACCGGATGCGCATCATCCTCGCTGCATTTTGGCGCTTCCGCTTCTGGGTTTTCACTTTCCACATGGTTTTTGCTTTTTTTTATTAACGAATTTCGTTATGCATCGTTTGGGCCCGAGTTTCCCTTTCCGCTTTGCACCTTTTGTTTTCCCAAAATGCGCCACGTGCCACATCCAACATTTGTTGGCACAACTGTCAGTCGGTGAGTTTTCCCCCTCGATCACTTTCCCTGCCGCATTTGCCTTGTAATTCGATCAATTTAATATTTTTTCGAGGTGCCCAGGACGGCTGCTGCTGCGGTTTTCTTGGGTTTTCCTTTTCGCCGACTACTTATGCAATGTTTGCCAAGGGGCCCAGACTTCGAGAAAAACCTCCGAACGGTCTTGGAGATTTTTTAAAAATTTGGGTCAATGTTCGTTGTTTCTTTCGGTTTGTGCACATTTAACAGTATTTTCCGCTGACTTTTCTTGCTCTTGGACTTGGCCATGCAATGTTGCAGTTTTGTGTTTTTTGCCCGATTTGTTTGCTATTCATAAATTGCCATTGCAATGGCAGAAACTTGTTATTGTTGCTGTTGTTAGTTGCTGCCGCGTTGACAGTTTGAACACTCGTGCTTTTGGCCCAAAACTTGCTCGGCCAGCAAATGCTAAGCGGTAACTTCTCTATTGGCCTGGCCAACCCACCTAAGTCGCTTAAGACGCTTGACACTCTTGATTGGCCAGAAGGTAACGGTAAGCACTTGGTCCACTTGACCCAAATTGGCCAGAAAATTGGAAGCGGTAATCGTTTCTTGGAAAGTCATGATGCTAACGATTAGCAATGAAAATTTGTTATTTTCTGTATTTAAGTCGACCGATTTCATTGGGATCTCTATTTCATTCATTATTTTGCAAACTAAATTTTGTATATCCCATATGATATTGCGGTTACACCATTTGGTAGTCCTCGCTTCCAAGAATCCTGACCAGAACAACGACTGTTGTGATCCACGTGCCCGCCGGAACCAGTATAAATTACGAAGTGAACTTTTACTCCAGATTTGGTCAACGAATTAAATCAAGTAAACGTGACTGTGATGGAACTTTTCCTCGATTTCCAAACACCTAACAGACTGCACAGCCACCGAATTGGATTGGATTGTTTCGGATTCGGATTCGGATTGGCTCCCATTCCCCGCATTTCGCTTGTAATGACTGGCAAATATGTTAAAGAGTCGGCGTGGGGGAATTGAATATGCTAAATCCGCAACCTATCGATCGGTTCATAACAGACGCACTGACGCAGTGACGCAGAATGCAAATCTGGCATCCCTTGGCTACTTCACTCACTTTTCCCTGGCTTTCGGCCAACGGCAATTGCCGAAACTGAAATCTCAATGAAAGGATATTAGGTAAGTTGCCCGCCGCCGGCTGTGCGGTTCGTTCTCCGTTAATGGCACCAATATGAACGGAAAATCAGCGTGCGGTGCATAAGAATCTGCATATGGTATCCATCTCATAGAGTATATGCAGCATATACCGCAGATACTGCATATACGGACTGTCGATCATTACACAGCGGTCAAACGGTCATTGGCCTGCTTGCGCATCGGCCGCGTATCTTGCAGATACTCCTCCCGAGCAATCGAGCAGTCGAGTATCTCGGTATCTCAGTATCTCGGTATCTGGGCATCTCGTTGTGGATGTGGACGTGGATGCCACCACTGAATGCTGTTCGCTGGCACGTAAGCAGTCTTGGCATCTTTCACCATGTGTTGGCGCAGCTTACGCAAAATTATTTATGAAAACAGAGCCCGGCATTAGGAAAAAAACACGGGTAAAGAAAGTCTAGATGGGGCCATCGAAATTGGGCATACCCTAGCGAAATCAGATATTTGGATAAACAAAGACAGTACTTGGATTTCCATAATCATTTTGGCACTTTGCAGAAACAAATGTGGGAATTCTAAACATATATCTACATTTTTAGCTCAGGCAACTTATATCACGTATTTACTTAAATGCAAGGGTGGTAATTTAGTTTTAATTTTTATATAAAATAGTTTTAGTCTAGTTTAGCAGCTCAGAAAAAAAACAAATAGTTATGCCTCCTTTTAGAGTGGAAACTGAAACCGCTGCCCATGATTGTGAGCTATCATTCAAACGCAGCGCCGTCGGAATGGAAATTTCCGAGTTCTATGGAAATTCCGCATCGATTTGCATATGCGACAATCGGCGGTGGACTGCGATTGTAATTGCAATTATCGTGCAGTTTGTTGATAAACGGGTGGTCGAGTGTTCCAGTGTATCGGTCATTCGAGTATCTGGGCAGCCGAGTATCCGAGTAACTGGTAGCTGAAAATGGAGATGGAGATGGAGACGGAGAGTGCGTGCGCGTATCTTATGCATGCTAACTATGAACCTTGTCCGCGCTCTTATTACAGCTCTGTTATTGATTTCATAATTTATCAGTTGCGCCTGTCAATGGCCATTAGATCAATGCATCGCATTGCACGCATAACAAAGACGCCGCCTCTTGAATGGAAAATCTTTCGGATTACGAAAGCCCGGGGGCGGTAACCTTCCGAAGGGGGTGGCGACGGCTGGACGGGGGGAAAGCGATCAAATCACAAAATAAATGACAAATCAATCTGTTGGCAATCAAAAATGACTTCCCCATGGCATCGACGCGATTTTCACCCAATAAGGAAGCAAAGCAGCCAGCGGCACATGCAACATGCAACGCCAACAACAACAGCAACGGCAACCAGAAACTGCAGTCAAGCAAAACATAAAATGAGCAAAGGCCTCATATACACTGAGAAAAAGGAGGAGACAGTGGGCACCTGCATAAGCATGCTGGTCACAGAAATCAGGATTTAATTTGGATTTGTTGTTGATTTAATGGTGACTTTGCCCCAAGTCTGTTGCATGTCTTTCTGGGACAATCTGATGAATAGATCTTTATTTTAAGCCTGTATCCATTCACGCGTGAAATAAATAAATAACAAATTTTCACCGACTTGCTGAATTGTGCTTATAAGCCCACTTAACATGATCTTATAAAATGATGTTATGGCGAAGTCCAAATAAATTTAGGTGGCGTTGCACTATTGGCATTGCGATTTGTTAGCTGTCCATACAATTCAATTGAAACTATATTTGGAAACTCTTAGTTTAAAAGAAGTTTCGACTTAGTTTTCAAACGCAAAGTAGATGATTTTTCTGTTTGAATATCTTTCTTTGTGGCCATTTGGCTCAGTGCATCAGCCGCGGGCCCTATAAATCTGTGGTGCCTCGGGAGACCGGAGATCGGGGACTTGGTCTCCAGCCAACCAGACCAGACCAGTTGCTCTTGCTCTGGCTGCGGCGACCAGTTGGCCTGGCCTAGGTGGCTTTTGGCGGCGCAGGAAGAGGGGATGGAGTAGGGGGGGATTGGAGCTGGGGGATTCCGGAGGAGGCTGTTGCTTGGAAGTAAAAATAACCTCAGCTAAGTTCACTGGGGCGAGGTTGAATGAACTCGCAGAGAAATGTGATTTCCCCTGGCCGATTCACCGGATCCCCGGTGGATCTCGCCGCCATCTGCAACTTGTTTGCGAGTCCGGATATATCAATAAGTGGCCTTTTGGCTACGGCTTGAGCCGCGATTGCAGTCTCAATTTCCCTCAATTAAACCTTGTATTTTGCGAGCAATTCGCGGCAGCGGCTGCAGACGACAGATACAATTAACTTATCGCGAAAAAGTTTCCGGAAACTGACTGACTGCCCACACAATCGGTACTGGGTAATCTGGGGGAGCTCTCGAAAGGGGCTTTCCGCAGGGGAAAATCGCGAGTTTCGAGTGGCGGCCGCTCCGGGAAAGCAAATGCAATAATACACTCGTATCACAGACGTTCGCGGCTCGCGTTTAATATGTTTGTTGACATCCAATTAGAGCGATTTCCTTCCTCATTAACAATCGCAGCAAGTGCGGATGGGTTTTGGCGGGGGTACGACTATTACATACCCTTCGATGCTTGAAATCAACGAAATGGAGATATGATAAATGGGAAGTAACCTAACACTAAATACGATAATATTAAATTGATATACAAAGTAACTTGACAAATAAAGTGTTTGTTCTTGAAAACATATTTCCAAAATGCAACACAAATAAAAATTGCATTTAAATTGAAATCACTGTTGGTATCTTTACTGTATGGATAATTTTACAAATTCGCTTGAACTAGTGATTTGTGATTTTAAATATTGCGGCTTTAATATCCATGCAACCTTTATCATAAGCCCTATATACCCGTTTTACCCTGC
The DNA here is from genome assembly GCF_016746395.2 of Drosophila simulans. NCBI lineage: Eukaryota > Metazoa > Arthropoda > Insecta > Diptera > Drosophilidae > Drosophila > Drosophila simulans. The sequence goes on from NC_052523.2 coordinate 12,383,422, forward strand.
CGAAAACTTATGGAAACGGAGAGTGCTGTGAGCTGGAACGCAGACGTTGATGTTTTGAAATTTAACTCAAGCGTCAAAAAATTATGGCAAACATGAACGAGATGTACGCAGTGCACACACACCAGTGCCAGAGTATGAGTGTGAGTATGAGTATGAGTATGAATACGAGTATGAGTGTGGTATGAGTACGTGCACGACAAACAATTAGAGCTGCGGTGGACATTGCGGCGATGCATTTTCCTAGACATCACGGGCACATCATGCCACCTCACGGGCGAGTATCTGGCAGATACTTAGATATATGCACATATACACTATCGCCCCGATACCCATACCCCTACCACCAACTCACGCACACTGAGCCGCAATTAGAGCTGCTGGCAGCTCTGCACGCTTAAAGTACAATAAACCCAGATATAGCAGCACTCAACACAATGATAGTCGTCGAGTCGTGGGGTTTTTGAACTTGCTCCTCTCCACGATACCAATACCACCTATATACCACCTCGATTCGCAATCCCCTCGAGTCCCAATGCCCTGCAGTTCCCCTTGTAACTGACTTACTATTCTCTCGATTCTAGTTGGTATCTGGTTGGGTTTTATGACGCCGGCGCCGCTTTATGGCAAACATTTAGCGGAACGTTTAGCAGCCAAATGGCTTTATTATTGATGCCGGCGAGCCAACGAAACGAAAGTGAAAGCCTGTGCATTTGGCTCAAACGATTTGGGCCACTGGTCGGAATTCCATTGCAAGGGAACAAGCGCGGGAGATGGCTTTAATTGAGTGCATATCTTGTATACTTTATATTAGATAAGGAATGCTCCACTAATTTGTCCTATATATTATATACATATATATTATTCTCCAACCTTTTGTTCATGATTCACGTTATTTTTAAAAGCTTGTGAGCTAGCCAACCTATGACCTGTTATCCTGGTCAACTCAGAACGACCTCCACATTCTAGTGCCATATTCCTTTTGGCTACATCAGAAGGCGCCCAGCAGGACAATGAGTGTCTGTGGAAGCGCTGCTCCTGCGACGTCCAGGCAAACACGCAAGCGGGTTACATAGGGGGACATTTGGGCTTAGGGCCCGGTGGTGTAATCCAGAGGCCCGTCCATGTACGGAGCACATAATGCCATTTACACACAGGGAGGGCGGGCTGTCTCCATTACATGGCATGAATAACAAATCTAAACATATGTACTACACATAAATATGTGTACCCCAGCCAAATACACAAAGCAAAAAGCGAGAAAAAATCCAAAGTGGGGCCTGTACAGGGCGCACACACTCAGACAGACACGGGCCAAAACAATGTGGAACAGCAGGGGCGAATGTGTCGACATGGGGTGGCTCGACCCCTCTTTTGGATTCTCGCTGCCGGCGACGATGATGATGATGATGATGATAGCTGCTACCCTCTGAAGCCCTGAACCCCTGCGCCCCCTGAACCCCGCTACGACCCGAACCCCTGTGCCCCTTAAGCCCCCGAACAGACCACACCCCTGGCGAAACTCCAATGCGGCACTTGTGCTCACATCCTGCGAACCTATTCACATTTCATATACTTACATCAGTGCACTGGTGTTGGTAGCGACCCCTTGTCGCGCTGCAAGTGTGCGGTTCGCAGGGAGACGGTTGCAGGGGCGTGGGTGGGGGTCTCGCAAAGTATTGCATTTAAATACATTAAATTGTGTAAATAATATGCTACACATGTTGCCGGTTGCCAGTTGCCAGTTCATTAAATACATGCCACAGATATACATGCCTAGGCACATGTATCTGCCAGATACGCCCGCACTCACACACAGATACGTCGCAGGACACGGATACAGTTACAGTTACAGGATTGGCTATAAGCCACATGCAACATTCCATGCCATGTGTTTTTGTGTGTGCTTAACTGACCAGCAATTTATTTATGGCATTTTATCAATTTTATTTTCCCTCCTCTTTGGTTTCGCATTTTTGTTATTTTTCCCCCCATCGCTCTTGGCCTTTCGAATTGGCCCCGTATTGACCCAATTGACATCCGCCAGCTCGGACTTGCTGCTCGCCTGATGGCGTATCCTTTAAATGCAACTTGTGCGCCACTCGTCCGCCGGGCGTTTTGGCCCTGCCAGCCACTTGAAGCCCGCTTGATCCTCTTAAACCAATTAAGGCCGAGAGCGCCGACTTGAGCATGCTCAACGGTACGACATCAAAGCGTCTCCCGAGTGAGTCCATAATCTTCAAAGCTCCAGAAATTCATTTCTAACAGGCTGCCAGCGGCCAGGAGCAGGACACCGGAATGCTGTTCCCCCGGCGGAGCAGAAGGTGGACACCGCCGGTGTTTTTATGTGTGCATGACTCGGATTTTTCGTTTATTTTTTTCCCTTTGTTGAATATTATTTACCCTAAGCGCTTTGGCGACCTGAATGGTCACTGCAAGAAAATAAGTTGAACTTATATTATTTTTATATTATTAATTATATTATAAACTATTTTCTAATTAGCATAGTGATAATGATGGGTTTAAGCAACGATTTGTGACTTGTTTTAATTTGACTTGCTTAATCCTATGAATATGTATTTGTTTTAAAGTTATCGATATATTTTAAAAAATCTTTTAAGAAATATTAAAATGTTATGGGTTTTGTTTTTTTGTGTTGAATAGTAACACCATTTTAAAGGTGTTTACCATAGTCTTACTGATTTCTGCTGGTGCAACACGTATGTACATCCCTGTCCCATTGCCACTCGGATTTTTGAGATTTGTGGGTGGCGGGTGGTTGGTTTAGCCATGTGGGTGGTGGTGGGTCACGGGTGGTTTTTAGTCGGTGTTATGTGTCATGCGCATAGCTGGCGAACCCCAACATCTAACTGTGCTAATGCATACCAACGCCTGCTGCAAATCCTCGGCGCCGGATAGCTTCTAATAATGAAATTCTCGCTTAGAATTTTCTAACGCGAACGCAACCCTAGGCAATGTGCCACACCCCGAAAGTTATTAGAATTTTCACCTTTCCCAAATGGCTTTTTGTTTTCACGGGGGCTTTTTTTGTCGTGTGACACCTGCGGATGAAGACAGAATGTGGGAATGCGCGGCTATGTTTCCTGGTTGCCTGTTGGGGCCAGGTAAATTATGCAATCTTTGGCAAGGACAACGGCGACAGGTGCGCGACAGGAGCTAATCGACTCCTGCGGCCGGAGTTGGCGCTCATAATAATGGATTTTTTCGTATATTCCAACAAGGCGAACAGCAATCGGGGTGGAATTCCGGCTAAATCCCCTTGTCGTTAGATAAAACTACACTCACACACATGTGTGCAGTGGGGTTTGGGGGTGGCGATTACTGTTATAACTAAAACTACGAAACTATAGTGTTTCAAAACTAACAGTATTACCATACCAGGTTATCAGGCCAACAGGATTTCCCAGGAGGACGAGCAACTATCTCAGTTGGCTATCACTACTGGAAAATAGTTGGGAAAACCCTCTCTCTCCGGCCAGCTCTCACATGTGTGTGGAAAGCGAAAGCGTCCTGCGCTCTTGGCATTTGAAAACTACACATGTGAGGCGTCTAAGCAGAGCTAAGAAGCTGCCCAAACCATCGGCGAAAAAAAATATCTAAGCAGCCCCCATCCAGTATTTCCCCACGAGTATTGCGTTTTTTCTCGATGCCCCCATATGTATGTATATCTATAGCATACAATCGAGCGTGTAAACTACCCCAAAAGCAGAAAAAGCTAAGGGTCGCGAATCGGCAGTCACAGTAAGTGAAAGTAACCCTCGCTGCCGTCGAGAGTCGGGCGCTGAGAATATGCCAATAGGTGGACGGCATGCCACACGTATCCACATTTCCCGGTGGCACCCGGGCGCAAGTCGAAAGAATTTTTGGAGCCGGCGGAGGAATACCGTCATTAGGCCAGCAGATGCCACCGAAAGGTGGCAGCAACGCATTCCGATCCGATGACGCTCGCCGAAAAATGTTGCTCAAAGGGTTGCCGAAAAAATTCGAAATATTTCGTTGGCCCACCCACACAAACATTGCTTATTTATGTTATTTTTGTTGCCACATTTGGAGCCCATGGCCAAGGCCCCATGGCAACATTGGCCAGGGCGACAGTTAGGACGCCTGAATGCCAGGGCATCAGGATGCGCAGTTCGGTGATGGAATGTGCCAGCTGGGGCGGAAGTGAGCTTAGGAATTCACTTCCGGTTTCGCCGCCCTGATCGCCTGGTAAATGAAAATGCATCAGTTCCGCATGTGTGGCATGTTTGGCATGTTTGGCCCTCTGGCATCGAGAATCCCCGATATCCGTCTGTATATCGCGCATTCCATGCGGCGGGCGTGGCCGACCGGGCTATTGATCCGTTGCATGTGCGGCACAAGGCGTCCAGGAATCGGCAAACAGGCGAAATCCCTCAGGAAACTTCTCCCGGAAAGATGGCGGAGTGCAAAGTTGCGCATACGCCGCGTGAGCCAAGGTTTAAATGCCAGCAAAAGTTTCAAAATGGCGCCGCATCTTAAAGTGCCAACTTGTGGCTTTATACCACCAGGTGCCCAGCTGTTCGCAACAGGCAGTCCATAAAAATCGAGTGAGTGTGTGTATATTATATGAATGTACCTTAGAGTGAAGTGGCTTACCAATAAACTTGAGTCCATAAAGAGGGGCACTTAAACCCTCTAAAGTAGGCAATATATTCATGCAAAAATCGCACTGGGGGGGAAATGAGTCCTATCTGGCCACCTTTGTGCCCATGTGTGTGAGTGCTGTGCCGCTTTGAGTGGCTTTAAAAAAATATTTTCGAGCTGAAAAGAGCAGGCTTGCAGGCCGAAAGACATGTGTTTTCAGATAAAAAATCTGTGCGGTTCCCCACGATGGTAACAAAAAGGAACATAATCCAATGGAGAAGCCGACCGAAATACAAAATGCCAGAGCTTGTCGTTGACTTTTATGGGCATTTAGCACGTCATTAAAACGTCAAGTCATCAATCTTCTGGCCCATTCGAACAGGCTCGCAGACTGGCCAAGAACTCCGATTCGATCCGTGAAAGCCGGAAGGCAATTTTCGGCAACAAAAAGGCGGGCGCGTGGGCGGCCATTAGAAAATTTCCATTTTCGTCACACGTTGTCAGGCCAACAGGAGGAACCAGAGAGGCCCCAGACGCCCCAGCCGCGCCAGAAACACTCGAGCCAAAGTCACCGCATTCCAATCCTCAGCTAGAAATTCTCACCGCCTGTTCGACAGATATTTCTCATAGAAATGTTAGAAAAAGAAAATGCCGCCGAGAGCGTGCTTAGAGGCGGCATTAGATGGTCTCTCGCTCTGGGGTAATAAATCTGGCATTTAAATGCGAAAACAGTCAACTTGTCGGCGTCGATTTGGACCAAGTAACCAGGAGTGGCCACAGGTGGATCTAATTCCTGCCAGGACATGCGCAGTTCTCACAAATATGTTGGGCTTTGAGCTCGAGTACAAGTTATGAGTGCCAGTAGTAATGCCGGAAAATCTCTCGCTGGCTTTTTATTATTATTTTTTTTTCTTTTACCACTTCGCCCACTCCCACTAACGCCCCCGACTTACTGGCCAACTTTGGTTGCCTATTACCCTTACGATAATGATAAGAAATTTTTATGTTCCTGCCACGTGAGGGAGCGTCTGCATATATTATCAATGCACACGCCGCAGTGGCAAACTTGGCGCCTAAATTAACGTTTGCGTGGGCGTCGCATTCCGATGGAGAAAAAGAAATATTGTAGATTCTGGTAGCGGGCAAGCAGCATCGTCTAGTAGGTGGATAAATTCCAAAGGATAAATTCCCCACCGAAGGACACGCCATATGCGCAGACGTCGAGAGAGTGGAGAGAAAGTGCTGGGAATGTCGAGTGGGGCAGGATTCTCGCTGCGCATTGAGGCACAGTGGATTGGAGACATAACAAATATTTCATTATATAAAGAAAGCTGATATAAAGAGAATCTTAAAATAAATAATCTTGTTTAGAGTTAATATTGTAATATTTCCAAAATGAATTCAAAGTCATTTAATTGCAAGAAAGTATTTCGTTCTTGTTTCACTGTAGCTGCCACCCCTTGAGAGCTTTTTTTTATAGATGTGTAGGTGAGTACTTTGTAACGAAAAATCAGATTGCTACATAGTGTAAGCGAGCGTCACGGGGGTTGTTGCCATTCAAGGCCCCCCATACCGCGATTGCCGAGATTGCTGGGGCCTCTGTAAGTCGACGTACAATGTTGCTGGGCTGCCGATGGCTGCTAGCCTAGTACCTTTTACAGGAATTTGTACTACAAATCTACCAAAAATTTACATGTCACCCCTTACGGCAACTTAGTCGCTGTGCTTAGCGGGCAACCCTTACAGACATCAGACATCGCATGTAATGTGTGTGGGGATACGCGGGGAGCTCCATTCCGCAGCTCGCCAGACGCCTTCCACGCTCCCCAATCGCTGCGGCCCTGATACAAGTTTGCATATTTCTAAATTCTAAGCGCATCTGCTCGAGGCTCTCGGCTTCGGAATAGGACTAAGTCTGCCCGTCCCCGGTTTTCTAAACGAAAACGAGAGTGGAGTGCCCTGCAGACGCACCCTCTCAATGGAACTGGCTTAGCATACGCGGCAGAAATGAGGACCAAAACATCATCATACGCTGCTGTTTTATCTGAGTGTGCACCGAGAGAAATATTCTATATAGCAGGTAAAATATGGAAGTGATATTTTATATTTGATTTATTGTATATGTATATGTATGTTTTAAAATCTATTTTCAACGAAGTTTTATACCAATAGCAGCTAATATTTTGTTAATGTATACATATAACAGATCTAGTTTAAATTAAGTAAATTCCATGTCCTCCGCTATTTCTCTCAGTGAGCGAGGGCAACAAAGGCAGCGGCGAATGATTTCCTTGATAGGCAGCCGCATAAAAAACCTGAGCCTACGCCATAGACAATCGGCACCCCGACCACAGGATCTTTTCACTTTTTTTTGGCTCTCTTGTTCTCGGTTTGAGGTTTTTTTTCGCGGCTGCCACACTTCCTGGCTGCTGCAATTTGAGGGTGCCTCTTGCCATCTTTCACTTTCAATAAAAAAAAATAACAAAGAAATTGTAGAAAAAACCCGAGCCTCTCAGTTTTTTCTTAGGGTTTTCCTTTTTTATTGTATGCAAAAGACACCGAGGGCGCCATGTGGTGCGTGCCAGTTGCCATGGAGCATTTGGTTTTTTATGCCAAACGGATATGCGATATTCTGGGGCGTAGTCCGGGGCAATCTCTTTCACTCCACCCGATTCCCTTTCAGTGCGAGTCAATGTCTTTTGTGGTAATGGCCTAGCACGCGTCCTCCACTTGGCAGCTGTTGTTGGACACCACCGGATCGAGATTGGATTCAATACCAGATCCGGCCGAGATCCTTTGCATGTTAGTTTGTGGCTTGCAGCTGCCTGGGCGAATCTATCATCACGCCCCCACGGCTGCTCCCGGGTTTTAAGTCGCTTGTCCACTTGAAGGTGTTCCTACCTGGCGATCACCTTTTCTATATTCTAATTGTTGTCAACGGCGCATTCGTCACACTTTTGCTTTATTTCGTACGGGAATGGACCGTATCCGTCAACTGGACAATGGTCCTCAGTTGTCTGGGTTTCCTGGCCAAGGTCCAATGTGTCAATGGCTGCGTTAATAATGCGATTTGCATTTTCCCTTTTCACTTTTCCCCGACCTTGTGCCGCTCATCCTGCTGTTTGATTGAGTCGTCGTGCCCAGCTTAATCCGCACCTTTTATTCTGGCCATCCTGACCATCATGGCATCTATTGTCCCGCTGGCCAGGTCAGCACATTGGCTGCGCCGGCTTAGTTTAATTTTGTGAACACCGCTTGATTGACAGCCACATGCCACTGGACATGAGGTCCACATAGACAAGGCCAAATCCCTCATTTAAAGGTCACTTAAATGCATTTCAATGGACTTAGGGGACATTTGGAAATGGGCTCTTAGTCATATTTAAATATTTATCGTGTATGAATCGTATAATCATATACTCTTTAGTATTTTAAATATTTAGAACGGCTCATAAATATTTAAGACTTAAAACATATTGATCTACTGAATATTTGTAATATCATGCGGACGTGGGTTTGTTTGTTTTGTAGTCTCCCCATTAGAAGTGGGGAAAAGAGACAGAGCATAGCATGCCGGACTACACGACACTTGGGGCCCCCATCGTCATGGAGCCGAAATAGCTCAGTTGGGAGAGCGTTAGACTGAAGATCTAAAGGTCCCCGGTTCAATCCCGGGTTTCGGCAATTCACATTTTTGCTTTTTTTACTTTTAAGAACTTCGACTCTTTAAAAAAAAATATATTCTTGACAAAAAAACAAATAAATTTTATAAATCAAATTTTTAAATTGAAAATGTATGCTGTAATAATAAAAATAATAAAAATAAAAAAGTTTCTTGTTGCCGAAACCCGGGATTGAACCGGGGACCTTTAGATCTTCAGTCTAACGCTCTCCCAACTGAGCTATTTCGGCGACGTGTTAGGCGTGTCGCTAAAAGTTGTTTACTTGTCGCCGCTACGTTCTGTCCCTTTTTCCTGGCTCGTGTTGCTGTTGCTGCTGCATTTTGTAGCTGCTGTTGCTGTCGTATTTCTGCTGCTGTTGCTGAGGGGCTTATCTAATCGCGGGCACATTAAAATAGAACCTTTTGCCCGGGGTCCGCCGTGCAGAACTCCCGTAAAATGGGGCTTGCTCCGGGGCCAAAGAGCTTCAGCGCCTGCGCCCAAAGGCATCCAAGTCGAATGCATTTCGAATGCAAAAGGCCGGTTGTTGAAGTTAGCTGAAAGTTTCCCATGAGTACACAAAAATTATTAGTCCCCTCTGCATTTTTTTTTCATAAATCAGATCATTGCAGAGCTTAGTTATTCGTACATCAATATCAATACTTGCTTTATAAGGAAATGATCTGTTATTTAAACATATTAATCAATTTGCTTCCAAATGCAGCAATCTTCAATGAATCTCCTAACCATGCCCTTATTTCTCGCAGTGCTTGTGCTGCTGCTGCTCCTTCGTCTGCGGCCAAATCATGTTGGTTCCGCCACGATGGCACATGGCGTCTAATGAACTATTGTGGGCGGAGGAGGCGTGGCACCTGGACGGGGCTCGTTGGGAGGAGTGGGGGTGTTTGCATGGTGTCCCACACTCGCACACACACACACACTCACACAGTCGCAACATTGCTGGCTGGGCAACAAATCAGCCAGCGGAGAAAACCAGAAATGAAGCTGGGCTCCAAGCACCAAGTTGTCGTTGTAAAAATGTTTGCCTGCACGCTTTCCAATGGTTGCTTGGATATCTTGTGCTTGTTGTTGTTGTTTTTTTTTTTGTCGTTGTTGTAGCTAGATATTATTGTTGTTGCTGTAGCTGGTCGTGCTTTGCGGTCGTTGCCCCGCCGTGACGTCACCGGTTCAATGGCAAAATGTGACCCAGATTGTCTGAGCTGCACAACTAAGCTATATGGCATGGCTTTGCCAGTGTGTGTGCGCTTTTGTTTGCCGTCTGCGTCGTGTGTGTGTGTGTGTGTGCTCGTGCTGTTGGCCACATTTCACCCGGCTCTTTAGAACCAAGAGAGCTGGCCAGAAGAGAGCGGCGCTCTCTTAGCCAATTTGTAAGTTGGAGCTTCGCGGGCAGCCCCTGCCCTTGGCTGTAACCTCTTGTGGGTTTCGTTTTTATTTAGTTTTTGGTTGTGGGTTTTATTTTCTTGGCCACGGCAACAGCAGCTTTAGCTTTCTATGCCCCAGGTTAAGTGTTACCCTTCCCGATTGCGATGCCAAACCCGCTTTCCCTGGCTCTTTCTTCGAAATGGGGACACACGATTCTCAGCACCAGCGGCTCCTCCTTCTGCCAAGTTTTCAGTGAGTCGTCCGTCGGCTCGATTGCCTTTGTTGCCGTGTCTCCGTAATTATCGCTCGCCTGGCCAAGTCCCAAACCTCAAGTCGAACTCAAATTGAAGTCGACATCACTCGGAGAAAGGTAGTTATTTTGAAATAGGAATATTACTGAGCAAGGTTCTATGACTAAATAATCATTGAAAATGATCAATTCTATTTATTTTTATATATAAAGCGATCATCCCCTTATACCCCAATTAAAAAACTTTGTTGAAATTCTATCTCTATCTTTGGATTCGTTATATGCCCCTTTAGAACCCTAAACCTGTATTATTTCTTTCAGTGCAGTCGGACCAAGTCAAGAGTCCCAGGCCGAGGCAGTGTTGCGTGTAATTTGTTATTTTATTTTATTGTTATTATTACCGCATGCGACGTGCACTTTATTTTCATTACCAGTTGGGATTCTTTTCATGCATATGTAACTTCGTGTATGGGAGAGCATCTAATGTCATGCATCGGAATTGGAAAATGCTTTCATAGTTGCAGCCGTTGCTGTTGCTGTTGTTGCTGCGGCTTTTGTTGCACGTGTGAATGTTGCATTTGTGCCCAACTGGGCGGAGTCCCCAGTCTTTGTGGAGCTGGCCCAGCACCTACTACCAGGCTAATTGGAAATGCATAAATGGTAATTGATGGCTATAAATAAAATTATGATATACCCAATTTGTTTTAAGCGCGCGATCGCCGTTGATATGGATTCTGAGCCATGTTAGATAATCGATTGGCTGGAACGATGTCGATGTAGGAATGGGAATAGGTGAGTCCCCCAAAGAGTGATTATTGACGTCTGGAAATGAGGTTCTTGCATCATTGTATTCAAAGTTTCCAGGAAGCTAACCTATTTACTGGGCTCAATTTATTGGCTTGATTGCGAATTGATTTATTTGTTTTTATTCACATATTATAAGCTAAGTTGTAAGGAAACTTATCATTTACTCCAATTGATTAAATAACTTTTCATATACAAAATAGTGGCTATTCTTCATATGTTTACCACACAAATAAGTTCTTAATATAAACCAATAGGTGCTAATTCAACATATTACATACTCTTTATTAGTAATAATAAACTCTTACGCTAGATTTTCTTAGAACCTAACCTATTCCTTAGAGCTATGGCCTTTTCCGCTGGTGAATCACTGTGACATTTATGAATTTATCATTTGAACCTCGACCCATCAACTCAGTTATTTTTCGCTTCCCCTTTTCCAACGCGCCTCGGATCAGCGGCACAATCTGTACAAATTTGTGCAATTCATTAAAACGCTTTTGATTTGATATTGGCTGTGAGCAATTAATTGCGCTTTTAACGATGCTCGCTCCCTGTCTCGCCCACCCAGAGCTCTCCATCTCGTTCGCACATTTGTAAGCCGACTTTGATACTGCAGCTCTCTATATAAATTCATGATTTTCATGGGGAAAATGAGATATAGACTAGAGAGAGCGAGCGAGAGAGAGAGAGGGAGAGAAAGAGGGAAGAGAGCGATGCCGGTTGGGGGCCAGTTCGAGTTTGCAGGCCTCGCACGAAATTAACAATATTTATATAAACAAGTTATAAACAATGTTTGTCTAAACAGTGACAAACACACCAACACAAACAGCCGCAAACCAGTTGATCTCTCAATATCGCCCCCTCTCTCTCTCTCTCTTATTAACATGTCCCGTCTCTTTCGCACGTTACATGAACGACGGATGCATGAGTTGCATACACTTCCGCATTTCTAAGGCCAGTTGCCAATGCATTCTCTTCTCTTGTTGCCGTCTCTTTTGAACGGCCTGCACCCATCTCTTTCTTTTCTCGTTTTCGCGCTCTTGCAAGCAGATTATCACTTCGAGGCTCTCTTACAGCCCAGTAATCACTCTTCGTGTGTCAGCTGATTTTGTTTTGCTTGAACTTTTGCCGGTTTCAAGCCGCGATCTAAGCACCCATCTCTTTCTCCCCGCATATCTTGCACTCTTTCACCCCAGCTCAGTTGGTCGTGCTTGTTTGTTTTGGAGCAGCAAGCAAACTCCTTCATACATATTAGCATGTCAGATGGGACTGATGTTGCTGGCGACCCTGCCCAATGTCAATCATTTCTTTTGGCCCTGTCGAGGGAAGCGGGCCAAAAGGGCGGAACGTGTTTCCCCAATTCCCCGTCCAACACCACCGAAAATTCATTACAACGAGCTTAAAGGCTGGTGTGTTGCCTTGTAATCTTTCGTGGCAACCAAATCTCACCAAATTACACTATGAAAACATTATTCCATATTAACAAATATATCATTAATTATTATTATTATTGAAAATTAATAAATTGTAGGATAGGTAGCAGGAGCACCTTCCTGACCATAGAGGAACTTAAGAGCCAATCTTATGAAGTAGTTTCGAAACTATTTCTCTCTGTGTAAAAGTTTGGCTGCCCAAAACGCACTCACACGTACTCGTTTGGGTGTGGTGGGCCTAGCGAGCTTGGCTTAACTTGGTTACACCGCCGATGGGATGGGATGGGATGGATGGCCTGGTCATTTCGGTCTTTTGGGCCCGACTTACACACTTTGTATGCTGCATATGTGTGCCACTCGCACTCACACACGGGCGGATATTTGGTTTTTTTTGGGAGGTGAATGGCCGCAACTGTCGTTGCCACTTTGGTAGCACCGTGGCGCATTAAAGGTAGCAGCGGTGGCGGCGGCGGACCAAAAACCAAAAGCCAAAGCCACAACCTCGTCATCATCATCATCGTCATCATCATGGAAACCATGGTCGATCCCAGGGCTTTTGGCACACAAAGAAAAATTGGGGGGCGGTGGGGTGCGCACACGGAAAGAAATGGGGTGATACTTACAAATATTCACCATAAAATAATAAGTAACAACTTTGAGAGTTATTAGTTTATACTAAAGAAACAAAATAGCTATTTGATAGAAATGCATATATTTATAGCTTTTGTTGTAGATTACAAAGAGCATGATTATTTTGTTGTGTATGTACATATATAGTTGGAGGGCAGGTCAGTCGGAGCAATGTTTAATTTGCTTTGCATTTTGTTTGGCCAAACTCCAGCAGAGTCGATGGCTCAGTCCCAAAACCTGGGAGTCTTACAACCTGACTGACTGACTGACTGGGCAACTGACGGACTGAATGACGTCTCCGCTGCTTCTGGCTCTTATTTCGGCTCTTGGCCCGAACGTAACTCACGCATTTTTATGGCCACACAAAAGTCGAAAGCGATGTTTTAGCCTTTTCGCTGGCTCTTCGTTTTGTTTAATTTGGTTAGTGCGCTTTCTTCCCACACTCCGTCCGATTCGCACTGATCCTCCAGCGAAGGCGGTCGGTCATAAGTTCTATTCCCATCTAAGCAGCTTTTGCTCTTTAAGTGGAACAAAATTGGAACTTTTGAAGGGGGCGTGCCGAAAGTGATGGATGGGAGTTCAGTGGCAATGGGGCAGCCACCGCGATGCGAGTAGATCAAAAAATTTGGAGCACGTCAGTCCTAAATTATACTTAAATAATTCTAAAATATATTTTATATCTATAAAAAAATATTAATATATTAATAATAAATAATATTGTTTAATATGTTTCTTTTGTGTCTTCCTGCCAATTTATATTTAAGTTAGAATTTAACAATTGAAATCGAATTAACTAGTTTTGCAGTGCATTGTAAACGATCCGCCTCTCTATCACTGCTCTATTTTACCCTATTTCTCCAGCTGGTCAGCGAGTAAAACTAATTTTGTTTTAATTTCTCCTTTCAACACATGTTCGTGTGTAATTTTTAGCCCGCCACGAGGTATTTGACCCTTTGGCTCACAGCTGATTTATGGGAATTTATACGTATTCGTCGTATACCTATCCCTGTCTATGGTCTGCTGCTGCTTTTGGATCTGAATCTGATTCGGATTCTGATTCTGCTTCTGATTCTGATTCTCTACTTCTAATTCTGATTCTGATTCCGATTCTCTGATTCTTTTTCTATTTCAGCGCGGAGTTGAATGGACGTTTTGCGTGAAAGTTTGTGTGCCGTGTGTGATACTGTGTCTTGATTTTGTTTGTTGCCTTGCTTCTGGGATGGCCAAGTGGCCAAATAGCCAAGTGGCAGAAGCCAAACTCCGAGGTTGGAGCGCAGCTAGATAGGAAGAAAGCTAATTCATGACATGCTGACCATATTAATTTATCTTCTTTCTGCAAAAGCTCGTGCATGATTTGGCCATTACCACCAGTGGAGTTGCCCCTTTCTTTCCTTCTTAACACTCCATCGGCTACAGTCGGACTTCTATAACTGAAACCATTTTTGAAAAGAAAAAATATCATATTTAAACACTGTTTTACTAAACAAAGTTCTGTCAACTGTAAAAATATATGAAAATTTAAATACTGTAGTTTTACCTTTTATTATATTTAATCCTTAATTGAATTTAATTGAATGTATTCAACAAATTTTCCAAGTTCTTGAATTAGGACTGTAATTTTAATGGAAGCGCTTAAGTATAAATATTATCTAATTTAAATTTGGAGTGCAGATACTAAAGATATACCAGTAGTACTTACCTTTGCTGCATTACACATTATCCTGTAAATTATACATATATCTAGTCTAATGTTCATAGGCATAGATAGGTATGGGTTAGGTTACTTAGACTGTATCTACGAAAGTCTTTTGCCATATGGTGGCCATGTCTCTGAGGCCCTCCTTCCAATTCTGTGGTACAATGAACTCCGGTGCGTGAAATGTTTGAAGCTCTTCGTTCTTTTTCGGTAACGAGATCATTGACACTTTAACGCGGAATGCATTAAGTTTGTTACCATGGCGAACGATCGCGGGCCGTGATTTCTTTCTTTTATTGGCATGATCGTGCACTCCTAATGATAAAGAAGTTCGTAGAAAGATAGCTACAAAGACCAGGTCGGTGAAAGAAAGTTGATGGATGGTTGGCCATTAGAGCGTTAGGATGATGGATCTGTTGGCATCCATATGAGCTTGGTAATATTAGAAAGATCGCTAGTATTTGATTTGCTAACTCCTAATATCATACAAGTTAATAGTAAATTTATGCATTCTAGTTAAAGAATCGCAGTATTGCCAATGAATTGAGGCATTACAATATTATAATACTATAAACTGATATCTTATATGAATTTATAACTTGTTAAGGATCCAGGTTAAGGCAAAATATTAAAAAAGTTTCAATGTAAACAATGCAAATCAACCCAAATTCTAACACCGCATGTGTTTAACATTTCAATACTCAGCTGAGCTGGATTTGAATAATTCACCCATTCGCATGGGTTTTCAAGAATTTAGCATGAATATTCGGAGACAATGCAAATGATTGGGAGAGTGGTAAACAAAGTCGAGCGCCAATGGGTTCAGTGACATCTTATCAGGAAAGCTGGACTATGGGTGGAGCAAAAGAGTAACAGATAAGGCCATATCATGACAAAAGGGAATTGTTTGGCATTGAGGTCCAGTGCAGAAAATTCTTGGCTCTCGAGCACGCCATAATTACTCCATTATAATGGAGCGGCAACAACTGAGCAGATCTGAAGAGGACTGAACTGAGCTGATTGAGCTGCAGGCAGCAGATAATGATTATGGTTTCAATTACCCGGAGATGGAGCTAACGAACGCCCCACAACAAAAGAGTAAACAAACATATGTATATGTTTTTTTTTCCAATTTTTTTCCTTCCTCCTTCTTTTTGGACTTTTTAGTGGTGTAAAATATGCGGAAATGCATTTCTATGGACTGACTTACACACAAGTCAAACACCACAAGTCATGCCAGAGCCAGCCGGCGAAACTTGCATGTGAACGTATGCAGCTCTTCGAATCGCTCTGTCTCGCTTTGGCTGATGCTGCCCTCCCTGTCGCACAGTTGGCCCGAAGATGACGATATTAATGCGGCTGGCGGATGGTAATGATGATCATGATAATCATGTGAAAACCAAGCCAAACCAAGCCGAGCCGAGCCGAGCCAAGCCAAGCCAAGCCAAGCCAAACCAAAGCCAAAGCCAAAGCTGAAGCCTGAGCCCAAGAAGAAAGAGCCTCCCATGGATGGACCTGTTTGGGGCATAATAAGAACACCAAGCAATGCAGCTGCCTGGAGCTGCAGCAGCAGCAGCCTCATCTTGGCCAATGCAACCAAGATGGCAACAAATACGGCCAGCAGCAGCCGCATCAGGATGCAACTGAGCGGGGGGTTGGGACTGCAGCAGGAGGAAAGGGGGCTGTTGACGATCAACCTATAGCCCAAGTAAATTACGACTGCAAGTCAACCAGTCAAGTCAGTCAAGACGACGAGAGACGAGAGTCATCTCTGGATCGCTGTGGCTGGATGTTGGTGTGTGAGAAAAAAGTTAAGAAAGAAAGCAAGTTGCTGGCCGGGCTTTTTCTTTTGTTGTATTTACAAGCGGCCAAAGGTTCGTTGACCGTACAAATAGTGACCCACTAACATCCGCGAGTACGTTCACCCTAGTGACGTATTGTTGCCTCCATGGAGCCGAAGATCCAACCAACCGATGATGGGCCCGAGCCGAACTTGGCTCAAACCTTTTGGGCCCGGCCAAGCAGCCGAGTGAGCCAGTTTGAAACGAACCTCCGAAATCGGTTGGGGCTTAAGAGCAGCATGGTGGAGCTTAAGAGCACATTCTTCTTCTCCGCTCGCTCTCTGTTGGCCAAAATGCGGAAATGCTGCTGCAACAACGCTGACGCTGTATGGGTGTTCAGATTCCCTGGCCACATCTTCTTTGGCCTGCTAATCCCATCGGCGCGGACATCTTCATCAGGCTAGATTAAAAGCAAATTGGCTGACCAGCTTCGCTCTCGCTTGGCCAAAAGTGATTTCGGCCCTGACCATAAAAATATTTGCTGCTGCAATCAATTATGATCTGGCTAGAAGTGTGTGAGACTGGTTCAAATGCATCTGTGTGAAAAGCACTGGAAGAAATGAGAGAAGAGATTATTTATCTTAACTAAGACGCTCTTTAGGAAAATATTAAGATTGTAGATATATATTTTTGTTTGCATTTCGAAATTGTTTTTCCAGTCTAAAAATGATTTCCGTATGAATTACCTTCTTACAAAATCTCCGATTTGCTACGCTTTCAACATTTATAATGTTGCAATTATAAATATTTGCTGATCATACATATACATACGTTTGCTATTATTTGTTTACCCATTAATTTAAGTGCATAATTAAAGTTGTATTTACCATTGTATAAACACAATTCAAATCCACTCTCATGAAATTTAAAATTTAGTATAAAATCTCATTTCAAGAGTATTCCTCCTCTAATCTATATTACCCATCTTCATATAGATAGTGTATCTAGTATCTTGTAGTGTTTAAACTCGCTTATCGTCCCGACCACACCTTTCGCTCAACTTGTGGGTCTTGTGACCTTTGGCAGCCTTGACAATTGTTGCCGCCTTTGCCCCTGCCTCTTCCCTCGGTGTTTGCCTCAAGTTCAAGCCTGCCGGCAAACCTGAAATTGCCACATGCGGTGAAAGTAAAAATTCATAATTTTACCCCCTCCCCGGCAAACTCAGTTGTTAACATTTTACCCGAAGAGGCCATAAAAATGGCAAGCCAACTGCGAGGAGGCAAGCTAGCAACACCAGTGCAACACCGAGCCAGGCGGCGTTGGTGGCAAACAGCGAATGCAACACCAAATGCCACACCAATACCAAATGCATTGGCATGCAGTTTTCCAAGCCCCTTTTTACCACTTCATTAGCCGACGAGCGGGTCGAATTGTCGGTTTTCAGTCTTTTGGGTTTGGGTTTTTAGTTTTTCGTTTTCAGTTTTCAGTTTTTGGCTGTGGTTTTTGGGCCTTTCTTTTACTTTCGTTCGCTCGGATAGGAGTTTTCCGAATAATTTTGCCATCAAGGTGTGGGCCAGCCACACATTTTCCTTGCCAAGGCTGAGGCCGCGTTGATCATGAACATGACACAATATTATGGATTATGAGCCGACTTCTCTGCACACAGAGAAATATTCTACACTCTTTCAACCCTTTGGACATAAATGCTTAAGTAGGGGTATTGGATTATATTAAATATATAATTATAGAGTTGTAGTTTGTTTTTTGATTATTGAAATCTCTTTTAAGAAGATATATTAAGCGTAATGTAAAAAGGATTAAGACTAAAATTCATAATGAAAGGCTATTTATTTCAAGCTTATATTTTTTTAAGCGAACCAGTATTTTAAAAACATTCAAGTACATTAAATTTAATATTATATTATGAAATTACCCATTTCTTCTCCGTGTATCCCAGCCTGATGTGGGTTAGCCGATTGTTTGGTTTTCCTGAATCGCTGCTGACATAGGAAAATCTGTGTGGTGTGGCAAAAACATTTCAATTCCTTTTCCAAATTCGACTGGAGTTCATAATTTAGCGTTTATTTATGAGTTGTCAAGTTGCTCGGTACGTGACTGGTCG
Source organism: Drosophila simulans (assembly GCF_016746395.2). Taxonomy (NCBI): domain Eukaryota; kingdom Metazoa; phylum Arthropoda; class Insecta; order Diptera; family Drosophilidae; genus Drosophila; species Drosophila simulans. Next base: position 12,401,806 of record NC_052523.2, read on the forward strand.
GCCTTGTTGGATTTTCAAGTTCAGGGCGCCGGCGCCTATGGATCCCGTATCCCGTTTAGATCAATTTGATATTTATGAGTTTATGCAGAAATTTGTCTGTTCCCAGGCAGGACAGGATCTGTTATGGCCCACCCACGCATAGGGATTCGTGGATTCTCGTTCATGAATGAACAACTGCAGGCGGGGGAGGACATTCAATATGGATCCTGGCAGCCTTGAACTTGGTACGTTTGAGAACTCGATGATTTGAGCAGCTGCTGCTGTTGATGCTGCTGCTCCTGCTGCTCTTGTTGCTGCTTTAACTGCTGCATCATCTTCCAACTGGTTGGGCACATGGGAAACTGGCCGAGCTTTTGGGCCAGGATCAAATGACTATTGGCAGCTGGGTGCCTCAGCTTCCGATTCACACGCTCCCTGCTCACTGAAGTGAGGCCAACAGGCTACGACGAACAGCCTGCCAAAGGGGCTACCAAATTGGCTAACAATTTTCAAGCGGCTGCCGCTGCAATCATTGGATTAATTTTAATATGTCCATGGACTGGGCTGCTTTCGACCTAGCCGGCAGCATCTATGATTATGGGCTCACGGCATCGACTGGCCGACAAACACATGTACATAAATGTAGCAACATTGCTGCCACTGGAATTGCGACCTCTTTGGTGTTGCTGCTGCTGCTGCGGCAGTTGCTGCAGTTGCTGCTGCTGTAGCTGGTTACGAAACCCCAAGAAAAACTTCCGCATTCATTTAAGATCATTTCTGTCGTTTGCTGCTCCAAGTGGTTGCTGTTGCTGCTGTGCTGCTGACGCTGCTGCTGCTGCTGCCGGTGCAAGAGTTGCAAGTTGCAACAAGCAGCGGCAGCAACACAGCCCCCCTCATTTGGTGTTGCTTGTCTGTTGTTTGCTATTATTAATGCCGTCGCCGCCACCACCGACGTCTTGAGTCCCAGGTCCCCAATGGTATGTTTTCTTCATTTGCCGTTTTCGCGACTTTATGGATCGGGGAGCAACTGCAGCACTCACTTGGAGCCAGTTCGTCTGCTTCCAAAAGACAAGCGCCCAATTGACAAGGTGTTTTGGTGATTGTCCATACCGGATTGCTGTTCCTCATTGCTGTTGTTGTTCCTTGGTCTGTTGTTTTTGATGTCTTACTGGGGGGCAGGCGACATGTCAGCTGCTTTGAACCAACATTCAATGCTATCACATATTCCATGATTAACAAAATCATTTAAATTAAACTACGTTATAATCGCTATATTTTTTTGTGTAAGATTATTAACGATTTCTTTAGCCACAAATATAAGCCATACGGTTTTCCGCAATCCCAATACAAACCCATAAAAATGGATGCCACCAATATAATCGATTAATCATCTGCCGCATGAACCAGATTTGGCTGATCGTAGCCAGGAAGCATCCAGGAACCAGTCCTGCCATAATCAGGTCAACTGATGGTCCGTTAAGTGGTCAAGAAGCCAGAAAGCTCCCAAGACCAGAGATCTTCCCTCTTTTCTCCCACTTCTGATGCTGCTGAGACTTCTTCTTGGTTCGTGCCGCCTTGGCAATAAATTCACACTAACGGATTGTAAATGGGAGACAAGTCAACGAAAAAGACTTTTGCGTTCATCAATAATAAGTACCGTTAGTCCGGTCAGAGCCCAAGTGTTCCGACTTGGCCAGATGACCAAAAGTGGCCAGTGTGACTGTCAATAAATTACCCAGAAGCGCACCCATCGCAGAAGGAGAAAGAGGTTGGCACCAAGTTGGTATTGGTACGGGAGAACGGCCAAGAACGGGAAGAGGCGGCAGTCAGAAGCCAGAAGAAGGCCAACGGGAGCCAACGGTATATTATGCAATCACAGCATGAATGAGACACTCTTGACCGAGTTTCCAAAGCCAGGCTATAACGGTACCAAGACACATGCGACAGCTGACAAGCGGGCCCCATCCACATCCCCATACCCATCCTCATACCAATCCCCATCCCCATCCCCCACCAAGCCAATCCACGCCAAGTTGCTGGGCCAAGCTCCCCGGAACGAGGCCCAAAGCGAAGAGCATGGCCAAGAAGCGACTAACGGGTTCTAGGCTGTGGGCCAAGCTACAAAAAAAAAAGGCGCTGCAAAGCTGAAGAGAAAAGGCTGCGAAAGGGGAAGAGCAGGATGGCCAACAAGAGCTCGAAATGCAGGGCACCCGCCAATTATGCAAACAATGCAGCTGGGAAATGCAGTAATAATAAAAAAGAAATAAAACAGACCGAATACCCACGCGGCTTTCTTGTATACTTAACAAATATATGTGGGGTTATTCTCTATAATGGGATAATATAATGTTTATATTTCCATTTTGATGGAACTCTTCAAGTTTGAGATTGTAGCTTATCTTCTTTATAGACAATACAAATATATATAATAAGATATTTGCTCGTGGTCTGTACAATAGCAATTTTCACATTTATTTGTAAACGATTACCAAATTAGTGACATACCTTTATGAATACAATCTGAACTCGGTTTTGCCTTTATTAAAAAACAGTGATGCAGTTAGTGGACAGTAAGATAATATTGTTGGTTAGCTATGCACGTTGGCGTGTAAGTACTGTTTGTGGTGATCGTGTACACGTCCTCATGAATATAAGATAGACATGGTTTACTTCTGCAGATGAGTCTTCACCAGGGAAACAAGAGGGGCAGCTGTGGGCATTGCTGGGTGCTCACCGGCACTGCCGGCGATATCAATATGGGTGTACTTGATCGGCAGCTTTGAATCCAACCCATGGTTGTCCAGTCCAGAAGCCTTAATCATAAAGGCGGCGGGCACCTGGTGACCGCGAGGAGTCCTCACCGACGGGGCATTATTGGCCTGCACCAAATCCTCGCCAATCACCTTTCCAGCGTTAAAGGAAAAATCACTGGGACGGAGAATGGATACTTCGAAGGGTTCTCCGAAGGCCTGTCCAGCAGCCTGCAGTCTTCTGGCGTGATCCTCCCGGTGGGCCACGCTGTTATCGATGGCAATCGACTGACCCTCACCTGCCGAGATGAAGGCATGACCAGTCAAAGTGGCAATGGTGAAAAGATGCGGATCCGGGAGATTCTGCTCCACGACCAACTCCTTCATGCGGCAGAGAGCATCGGTCATGCACATGCGACCCTCAGCATCAGTGTTTCCAATCCTCACATGAAGACCAGCTCGCGAGGTGATAACCTCATCGGCCACGTAGCACTCCTCGCCCACGGAATTGCGCACCATGCACAGGGCAGCCACAACATGGATATCATCCGGTTGCAATTGACTGACCACCTGCATGAACCCAGCGACAGCAGCCGCTCCACACTTGTCGCGCGACATACCGGCCATCACACCACCGGCCTTGATGTCAGCACCACCGGTGTCATAGGTCACACCCTTGCCGACCAGCATCAGAGTTTTTCGCGCCGGCTTTGGAGGCTTGTACTCCAGGAAAATGATGCGACCACGATGACGCTCCACTGCATCAGCAGCCCGGTTTACGGCGGCAAACAGGGGATACTCCTTCTGCAACACCTGGCTGTCACTGATCACATTCACGTTGAGCTTGTCGAACAACGGCTTGATGTACTTCTCCACCTGGATGGGCGTCATGCGCTCCGGGTCCCCAACTCCGATGTCGCGGGCCACAAAGCGACCGGCCTCCAGAATGAGAGCTTCCTGGAAAATGGCTTCGGCCCTTGGATCATCGATCTGGACACTGAGCGTGGTCACACGGGTGTCCTTCAAAGTTCCTGCCTCGCGCAATTGAATGGGCTAAAAAAAGCAGTTTAGCACATTATTTGAAATAAAAGTAAACATAATCCGTATTATCTATTGTCTTACCACATAAAGCTGCTCCAGAGCTCCCAGAACGGTGCAGAGTTCGACCTCGGGGAAGCGCTTCACCTTGGGCACAAACAGCAATGGTGTGTGGAATCCAGCCTGGCAAATAATAAAAATACATTTTCATTCATAAATCACACAATATTTATAGAAAAAAACCCACCTTGAGAACCTTCTCCATGGACCGCTTGGCCGCCTCCTGGTAGCTCCTCACATCGTCGTAGTCGGTGAGCTCGGAGACGGGGGCGTAGACCACAGGTTGGTCCACGTTGGGCGCCTTGAAGCAGGATATGCTGCTGTCGAAGGACTTGTCGAATTTGCGGTGCTCCTCGAAGGTGGCCTTCAGTTCATTGGGAACCGCATTGCGGTCGATGATGCACAGGCAGTCGTTGCCGGCCAGACTCATCAGCTTATTCAGCCGGAGGGTGCACGGTAGAATTCTGGAGGGGAACACGTAGAGTAGAACGGAATTGTTATTGATATTCATTAAGAAACATTTCTGGGTGTCAACTAAATATGCAATAGCGTTTAATTGAATTGAATTTTATCACGTCACAGTTGCTTTATTAACTGATGCAATCGTTCATATTGCGTAACAGCCTGATGGCTTTGTATTTCAATTTAATATTTCAAAAGAAAATGTCCCCACTTTATTAGGAGCAACCATGCCCATGTTTTGGTGTGTTCCCCTTTCCTTTACCCTCATTCCTGGCGCTGGGCTTATCTTAACTCGAAGTACTATAAAGATTTGCGATAAGCTTTTGAAATGGCCATAATCACAAACCGATTTCCAATTTAGCAACAAGTATTCCAAGTACTAGCATAGATGGTTTTTAAGTACTTATTTAGAATATTTGTAATCTTACTCAAGTGATTCTACCAAAGACCTATCCTTAGGTAACGCGGTCTATAATATTTTGGAAACTAATCCTATGTTGCTGACCATTTAATTGTGTTATCTTTTCAAGTGCCCCATATCAAACAATATAAGTTGATCTATGTCTGTTTCCAGAAGTAGCAAGAACTCGTTATCTAAGTAATAATGATGAAATTAAGTGACCTCCCCCTTTCACTTTTATACAGTATGTCGCCAAACATTGTTTTTATTTTGGGAAATGATAAAGTTTGGAATTTTCATGACTCCGATTTCTTGCAACTAATTAAAACTGATAAACGGTGAGATATGGAGTACTAAAAACATTCTAATTTCGTTTTCGAATTATGGAAAAGGTAAATAAGATGGCAATCAATGGGTGCTAAGCGACTAACGCTCACTGTAAAAGATGGCGAATCTTTGAGAGCTTTTCCAATCGGTCGGTCGCTAAGCGTGGCCAGATAACTGATCCGCACTAACTTAAAACACACCCTCTAATAACCGTTGGTAATACTCACTTTTCGATACCCATGATGAGTACTTATTCGCTGGCAGCTCACGCGACTTGGTCGATCGGCAAGTGGGGCGTCACTGAACCTCCCTGATGGGAACAAAGCGCTGCAGCTGGAAACTGGAAACTTGGGAGCGGGATCTGGAACGGAAAGCTGGCGATAAGGAGCGATTGTGATAGCTCTCCGCGACGATTTGCAATGTTCTGGCTGGGTGGCCAAGCTTTTTATACATTTTACTAGCGAGCCGGGCTTTTGTTTTTTTTTTTAATTGCTACTTGCTTTTTCGAATGAAAACAAATCGCACGAGCGATGAATAATCGCCAGTATGCTCGCTATGTACGTAATTCTAGAACTCGGATATAACTTGTAAACAATAAAGGCAAAGTCTACTCACGTCGCTCGGTCTTCGGAATTGTTATTGTGGGTTCCTCTTGCCAGTCACGTCCACGGTGGATGCAGTTTCTGGGCCAAAACTAACCAGTGGCAAAAAACAAAGGAATGGCAACCAGGTTTTTTTTCACAGTAGACCAGCCGGCATGTGCGGAGCTTTCAAATGCCGGCCAAGTGACAGCTGTTTGTTGTTTGCCCGCGTTGCCAATTGTCACAAAGGATGTTGAAAGCTTTCGGTTCGATTTTTTGATACTCTTTGTATGGGACTAAAAAGAAATAGCCGATATCGGTCGTTATTACTTCTTTACACCCTTATAGATACTTGTCGGGGTGTTATATTAAGGCCAAATAACACAGCAGTTTTAAATTCAAAAATATTTATTCGCCATTAATAAAGCGTTGTATATCGTCAATAAGCTGCGGAAGTTTCTTGGCCTCCAGGACCAGGAGTTTCCTGTAGGGTGTCATCACGGCATCGCCTTCCAGCCAATCGCCAGCCATGCCCGAATCGGCCTCAGAGGCCATGGAATACTCGAAGGAGAACTTAGCCCGATCCGAAAGCAACTCATCCTCAGCGTTGGTGTAGATGTCCTCGCCTGGTTTCCCCTTCTTCGACTCTTTCCTGTAGAACTTAACCAGCAGCAGCAGAGTGCCAAAGTCGAACTTCATTTTCTTGGCCTTGGCGGCTTCGATTTCTTGCTGCAGACTCTGCAGCAGTGGCACGGAGATCTGGGCTGGGATGTTGATAAAGCGCTCGTTGATCAAGAATCCCACATGGCGCTGCTCGCTGTCTAGAATCTCCTTCAGCTGCTGCTGAACCTCCTGAGAAGCGTGCGTCTTGGCGCGATCCAGTATGTAGGTCCTTAACTGGGCGATGCTGGGCTGATCCTTTTTGGCGGTCAGGTTCAGCACAGAGGTGATTCCAAATATAGTGCCATCCTCGACCATGTTGTCGTCCTCCGTTTCGCTCTCTGTACCCTCATCGTCGCACTGGCAGATCACACTCCCTATGAAATTTTGGGCTGGAAACAAGAAAAGTTGTACTGAAAGATAGATCAAGATAGTACCTTGGAGTGCTCACCTATGATCAGATCCGCCATTTGGTTTAAGTTGATGTGGGCACGAAGGAATAGTCGCTGCAGCAGTTGAGAGATTCCCTGTGCATCGGGATCTACCGGAGCTCGTCCCTCAAATTCGATTTGCACCTCCTAGTAGGATATTAACTTTGAAACACATTTGCTTTTAACTTTATGCAGGCACTTAGATTACCTCGTTTCCTTTATAGGCATCTGGATGCGGTTCGTCGTCGTCATCATCCTCGCTGGAACTGGAGTCGTCCTCGTTGGACTCCACCTCCATTTTATTCAGTTTCTTTTGCTTACTAGCAGACATTGTTAAGATTTAGTTAACGAATTTGGCTTTGTTTCGCTTCCACAATTTACAAAGCCAGCTGTTTATCGTCCGCACGTGTTGTATTGCGTTGCCAACTATTACGCAGCGTGCTGTTAAGTGCTCAGAGTTCTGTAAATGCACCACTGCTAACAGGCTGTTAAGAAATCTGTTAATTTACCACTGTTAACTTAACTGGCTGTTAAGAAATTATAAGCGTTAACTGGGCATATAAAACTATTAAATGTTACCATAAGTATTAAACAAAATCCACAAGTTGGAGAAAATATTATTTGTCGTTTACTGTCAAAAGGTATGGTAACGCATACTCAATGCATTCCCTTCATTGACTATGAACAATATAATATATGAATCATTATTTTAAAATACAAAGGCCTTTTATAGATAATGCATAACAGCGAAATCAGGGACAAAATCACGCCAGCACCTCCTTATTTTTGTTTTGAGTGTGGTCCTCGGTGGACTCAATTTGAGGTAGACCATCGTTCTTCGTTTTCAGGCGCTCCTCATACTGCTCCTGGGTTAAAAGACTCGCCTTGATTGCATCGCAGTTTTCGATTTTGGGCAGAAGAATGGCGAAGTAGCCGGCTCCCTCAGGGAGTTGCTCCAGAAGCTTTGGCTCCTCCACAATGGCAGTGTTTACCTCCACCAGCTTGCCCCGAATACAGCTGGGCACCTTGTAAGTTGCTCCATTTGCTGTGGTGAGCAGTGCCAAGGTGGACTCCGCCTGTAGGATCATTCCGCCCTTTTTTCCCTTGCCCTTGACCACATTCTGGCTGCGATCTACGTTCCCTATATCAAAGTTGACCGATGAGATGCCTTGTGCTAGAGCAGGGTGCTCGGGAGCCAGGCAAATCAGACAAATGCGATTGGAGTGGTAGAGCACTTGGTAGGGAGCATCTCCCTTGAAGTAGTAATATCTGGTGAAAAAGCGGTCCACAACGGTGGGGTAATCCTCCTGGAAGCTATCTGTAATGGGAGGTACGAGCTTCCCGCAGATCTCCTGCTCCTCATGCTCGAAGTAGAATGGTTCCAATGGATCATCTGCTTGTACTGACATCCTGGTTGATTTCTTTCCTTAGTTACTTTCCTGCTGGAGCAACTTTTCCTTGTACTTCGCCTGACGTTCACGGGCTTTGGCGCGATTAGCGGCGGATCGGGCGATTCTCTCGCCTTTTAGGCACTTGACCACCTTGTCGTCAATGGAGTTGCACACGCCCACAAATTTTGCGAAGGCGTTCTGAAAGCAGAATCCGCAGTTTATCAACCATTCACGGCATATAAAATCCCGGTTACTTACATTTTCGTGGCAGGCCTGGAGTTCCTCGATCAACTTGTTGCAAGCGGGCGTGTGCAGATGTGAGGAAAGATCTGTATGCATTTTCTCCTGTTTCCGGCCGGGTTTATTGCCTTTCCACTTTCCTGATTCGCGTGTGTTGTCAAATTTTGTTAGGTAATTTTAACATATGTTTTAACAGAGTGGTATTCTCATTATATGGTCACCCTGCGAGCATAACAGATGTCAGATTTGAGCAAAAAATACTATCGGAAATACCGAATGTTAAATGTTCAAAAAATACACTTCGAAAAAGTTAACTGATTAACTCTCTTACTTTTGCTCTGTAGATGATCTCGAAATGATGATTGTTACCAATTTGCTGTTTCCTAATTTTTAATTTCTTTTCCGAAACAATAATTTTGAATAATAAAACAATCGATTGCTTGGGGTTTTCTGTTGTTGTTTTTATTTATTTGTGTATTTCACCCGCTCTCACAGTTCATTTTTTACATAGGCTTTCAGTGTGTAAAATTGATTATTTAAATTTTATGTATAGGAGCTGTTCTCGCTCGCCAACAAGATTATTTGTTCTATTTAAATAGGTTTAATTCATTATTATCGTCTTCACTGTTTGCTTTTATCAAAAAAGTCTTATAAGCTACGAAAAATCGCCAGGGACAGAAACAAGAAACCAAAGAAATTAAAACTTTACGAAATTCCATTTGCTCAAAACTCAAATCTCAGATCTCAAAATCAAAACTCTGCGCTGTTGTCCTTTACTATTTGAGGAAAGAAAAGAAAAAAAAACCGGGAACATGGGAATTATACGGTGCTATTAGCCAATGAGGGGTCGGATTTTGGGGTTATGTATGTGGGTTAGAAGTCGTCGATAGTTCGTACATTAGTTATTGCTCTCAGATTTGGGATAAGTGCTGATCTACTCGCCTAGAAAAGACTCTATGTTCCCTCTCTACTTGGATAAATATGAAAGTATTTATTGTGTCTGTGTTTTGCTCTCGATATTGTATTAGTTTCCCTCTCATAAAGCTCTCAGTTCGGTTAAGTTGTAGTAAATGAAATGAAAATAAAGATCTCCTGCAAGGCGGTTGAAATTGAAAGTTCTCCAAAGCAACAATTGTTTTTTTTTTCAAAACGCTCTTGCCTCTCTCTCTCTTTCATTTCGCCCTCTCTCTCACACACTTTCTCCGGCTTTCTCTCTCTTTAGCTAAGCTATACCTCTCTCTCCTCAAACAATGTCCTTGTTTTTTGTCTTGCGCTGTTGTTCTCTACCGATTTCTGGGGGTTCTATAACATTTCTCCCTTCTCGATATTAATTCCCTATAGACGGTTTCCGGTGCCGATGTCACATTCTCTCTCTATCTCTCACTAAAACAAACTAAATGGCAGGTTTTCTCCTCTGGGAGGAGCCAACACCTCAACTCGTCCTCTTAGGCTCGGCTTGGCTCAAGGTTCCATCCTGCTGCTGTGCCTCAATGGCGGCCAACGCAGCCTCGGACATCTTCTTGTACTTGCCGGCCAACTCGGGCAGCTCGTAGGCAATGGCCAGGTCCAGTTTGGTGATCGGACAGCCGCGGAAGTAGGTGCAGGTGTCCCTCAGCTTCTTGAATTCGTACAGCGGATTCAGGCGGAAGAAGTCGCGGTAGACTTCCGGATCCGGAAGATCGTAGCGCGAGATGTTCGTCAGTGTGGAGAGTCCCTCGTAGATGTGGTAGTTCTGCGGATGATCGATGATGTCATCGGCGATGCGCTTCTTGTTTCCAAACAGCGTCTTGTGGTTGTTGAACGTGTTCAGGTAGCAGTCCACCATCTTGGCGTGATTGCGCACACGCACCTGTGGATGCAAATGGAAGGACTCATTCAAGTTATAACAATAACTATGGTTTTTGAATTGATTATGTATCACATATTCAAAGATTCACTAAAGGTTCTCATGAAATTACCCATTCACACCTTCTCTCAACAAAGTAATCGTAAATATCACGCATACGCCCGAGTACTCACCGCAAAACGACGTGCGCTGGCGATCTTGTGCTCGATGCGCTTGTCGATGGCTGTGCGCAGGTCGCGCAAGAAGGCGCGCTCCTGGGCGAGCAGCAGGCGGGCGGGAGCGCCATCCTGGTAGGGATGGGTCCACAGCGAGGTGGTGTACATCAGCGGCGGCTGGGCGGAGGACATCAGGGGCGAGATGTTCCAGATGAGGGCGCCCTGGACGCGCAACAGCTCCTCAGGCTTGACGGTGTCCGCCTTGTTGAGGATGATGCGCGTCTGGTACTCGCGCCCCTTCAGCTGGTCGAGAATGGCCTCCGTCTCGGGGCCCACATCCAACTTGGCCGGGTCGTAGACCAAGAAGATGATGTCCGCCCGATCGATGAACCACTGGCAGGCGTCGTTGAAGGGGAAGACGCGGGACACTTGCTTGCGCACCTCTAGAATGCCGGGTATCTCGACGATGTTGACCTGAAAAACGCATCGTCAAGCGCTTAAATATAGTAATTCTCAGCCATTTTAGCTTTGCTATCTGTGTACTGTGTACACTCTGCCCTGTTCCGCATCAATTTATTAATAACGAAATTAATGCCCACAGCCTGTGTGCTAAAAGCTATAAATTCCGTTTGGCAGGTGGCCAGCTGTTTGCAGTTTCCCAATCGACGGGCTGCTGCCCTGGGCGACAAGTTAATGCTTAGCGGCGCCCATAAGCATCTCTCCCTGATCTGCCCAGCCAGATATGTATGCATGTAGCCTACCTTCTCGAGGATCTTGCTCTTCATCTTCAGACCACGCAGGCGCTCCTCCAATCCCTGACCGAACTTCTGAAGGCCAGCAAAGGTGTAGTCCGCCGCCAGTTGGGTTCCGTCCAGAACCTCCGTCTCATTGCCCCACATCAGAATGTTGAAGTAGGCCGGAGAGGGTTCAGCACCTGTTGCGGGTCAGGGAAATGTATATAGGAAATTTTATACAAATCATTTGCAACCGTCCAAATGGAAAATGGTATTCTATACGTGATTTGTTTAGAATATTTTAAAAGAATGTAATATACAAATTTAGCGGCAATATATGTATATTATAAGGATATGAGATGTAATATATACATAAATAAAATTAATTACATAAATTTACCATTAATTTTTGTACTTACCAGTTCTCAAAGAGTTCGGCGTGTACTCGTTGTCGGTCAAATAGTTAAGGATGGACGACTTGCCGCCGGACCAGGGACCCATGAACAGAATCAGTGGCTTGGAGAAGATCTCGGGATCGCTGAAGTGGCGGTTGCTCAGGTCGCGGTACTTGTACAGGGTCTCCAGGGGCTTGACAGCGTTCTCGTAGATGCGCTTAATGTCCCGCAGGATGATCTCGGCCACGTTGTCGGTAGCCTTCTCGCGGGCATTGAACTCCTCGTCCAGCTGGAGCAGTTCGGTAATGTGCTGGCGACTGCGGCGGTTCTCAGGAATGTGTCCTTCCTGAAAATAATGAATGATGCATTACTCAAATACTATATACAGCTTTGTAGAGATTTACCCAAAGAAGCTCATCCTCTGGCTTGGTGTCATCATCGTCATCGTCATCATCAGCGGAATCTTGTGCGGCATCTTGTGCGGCATCGACTTGGGGTTCATCTTGTGCTTCCTCCTGGACAGCTTCGATTTTTTTGGGAGCGGCTTCTGGCTGCACAGATTCCTCCTCAGCCTCCTCCACTGGTGCTGGCTTTTCCTCCTCCGTTACTTCGGCAGATTCGGCCTTCTCTTCTTCCTGCTGGACTGGTTCGGGTTGCACTTCCGGTTCTGGTTCCACTTCCGGTTCCGGTTCGGGTTCCTGAACAGCTTCCTGCTCGGGCTCCTCTAATTTCACAGCCTCAACTTCGGCTTCCTCTTCGGCAGATGCCTCCTTTACGATTTCTTCCTCTACGGGAAATTCTTCGGCGGGACTTGGTGGAGCCTGAATGTCCAGAACAGGAGCAGCATCCACTTCACGTTTGCTTCGCTTCTTGACCGCCTCCTTGTCATCCTCATCATCGTCGTCATCATCATCATCGGCATTCTCACCGCTATCCTTGTGATCGTGTTCATTGGGAACTCCATCGCCATCCACATCACCGTCGTGCTCGTTCAGGATGCCATCTCCATCCAGATCGTCGTCCTTTTCATTTGGCACACCATCACCATCTAGGTCTTCATCCTCTGAAATGGTTAGGTGTACATTAACATTACTAAAACAGTTTTTAGGTATACTGAGACAATATATACATACGAGAATTGTTGGTACCATCGCCATCCAAATCGTCGTCCTTTTCGTTCTTCACGCCATCTCCATCAAGATCTTCGTCCTCTGAAAAGAAAACAAGTTCAAATAAAAAATATTTTCTAATAATTCAAGATTTTTTATGCTATAATTATTCTTACCGTGATTCACTTTGCCGTCTCCATCGAGATCCTCGTCTTCGTCATTTTTCACTCCATCACCATCGAGGTCTTCATCCTCTTTACATTTAAGTTTTCAATTAATATTTAGCCTTTAAAAATATGTTTGTTACCCACCGTGATTTATTTTGCCATCACCATCGAGGTCATCATCTTCCTCGTTGGGCACACCGTCTCCATCGAGATCTTCGTCCTCTGAAATATTTCAAAAACTAGTGAGAAACTGAAGAAAAATCAAAATTCGTTCATAAGTAAGCTAGAAGCTGAAATCAAAAAAAGAATTATAGCGCAAAATAGCTTCAATCTGAAATCATAGATGCGAATAGTTTAGAAATTAAACTGCAATTAATATCAGATAAAAATAAACCTAAAAACCAAATATACAAAGCGTATAAATTAAGCTATATAAATATACAATAACAGATATTAAATATAATTAATAGTCCTACCATGATTTGGAGTGCCATCACCATCTAGATCATCATCCTCTGTGGGATAAAATCGTAAATGAGAGCATTGTAGGTGGATCAGGAGTACCATGATTCTTACCGTGATTTGCCTTGCCATCGCCATCGATGTCTTCGTCCCTGGAGTTGGGCACACCATCCCCATCGATGTCCTCGTCCTTGGAGTTGGGCACACCATCGCCATCAATATCGTCGTCATCTTCATTCGGGATGCCATCGCCATCGATGTCATCATCCTCGTCGTTCGGTATGCCATCTCCATCGATATCATCGTCCTTTTCGTTCGGAATGCCGTCCCCATCGATATCATCGTCCTCGTCATCGGGTATTCCATCTCCATCCAAATCGTTGGCACTTTTCGCGTCCTCTGTGGAATCCAATTCGACAGTTTCAATTTCAATCGTCTCTTTCTCATCAACCGCAGAATGCCCACCATCATCGTCGTCATCGTCGTCGTCCCCACGTGGCTGATCGGATTGCAGTTCTCCAGATCCATCCCTGACACCATCTGAAATCGTATGAGTACTCCGATAAATTAAAATAAAATTAAATGGCTAAAAGGATTTTCATTATATTTTAAAACGATATGACGTTGATTTGTAGCTATACGTTAATTGGTCTATTAATACAATTTATTAACACGTATGTATGTTGATGGTTGAGTTTTTTCAAACATGGAAAACTTAGGATGAATCATTTAATTAAGGAGCAGATTTAAGAATTATATTATTAATTCATTAGATATTTTTTTTGCAAATACGTAATGCAATTGAAATTCTTCTTACCTGTTTTCAATTCATGAATAGCCTTCTCAATGTAGGGTCGACATTCTGATTCGCTTGGTCCGACATCGGCATTGACAAACCCAACTGAAAATCGTGGAAGAGAACATGACAGTTCAATTTGTAATACGAGTATATCCAAACATACAGCCCAGATATCGGAAAGCCCAAGTTATTTCCAACCCCCCATCCTAGGACAATGGTCGCACTTTCTCGGTTTGATGTCAGCGCCACCAACGAGGTCATTCTATCTGCTCAAACTTGACATTATTTATGGTACTCGTCGAATGCAAACATACACACTTCGGAATATACATATGTATGTGCCGGATTTATGAATTTTATTTTTAAAAGATGAAAACTCAAACACATTTCGCCAGCAGCTTGTGGATGAGTAAATTTCTATACCATTCAGTTGGCTGCTCGCCCACTTTGGCCTTACTTCTTCAGTTTTTGTTTCTCTTGGCCACCTTACTGCTCCGAAAAAATCCGGATGCGGGGGCGAACCATTTGCAATGGAACATTCTATTCTACATCCCCAGCATTTGCTTTTTGGTAATGGAAGGTCGCGTTTTGAGTGATTGGTAGACTGAAAGTGTGGTAAGGTCGCTCGGCTAATTACTGTGGAATTTTCAGGCAGTTGGGACAAATGTCGGCCAGAGATTAGAGGGATATCTGCCAACAATCTGAGCCCAATTAATTGCAATTTAAATGAGTTTGCCTATCAGTTTTCATTGTGCAGTTTGCCTGTCGGCGGATAATTCATTTGATTTATTTCTGGGCGTATGTGGGAGGAAGCTATTTGAGCTATTTTGCATTTTTCATTGCTAACCGCATTGATAGAATTATTTATACAAATTTCGCCTGCCAACCGATTGCCACCCTGCATACTGTGTTTATGTTGCTGCAATCGAGCCCATCCTAACCCATAGTATATAGTACACGGCATTTGTGCCGTTTCTCATTTATCATTCAAGTTTTTTCTTTCTTTGCTGTTTTGAAAACTTGAGCAAACCAAACAAAATATACAGAGACATTTCGCACACACGGGCGGGAAAATAGATAGATGGAAAGCACTCGCTGAGCGCAAATAAAATAACTTAAAAATATCTAAATTTAAAAATATTACAAACGATGACAACGATGAGCGGCCAAGCGGCGCAAAATTCTCAGTTCTCTCAAGGAAAAAAAAAGGAAAAATCGGCAAAAGTTATATATCTGTATCTGTATCTGTGCTGCCACTAGTTGGTTGGCCAAGTCAAGTGTACGGGGCTATACTCATATACCAATGCTCAAAGTGTCGTCCACTGACGTTTGCAGACACCAATACCGAGCCGAAAAAAAAATAGAGAATGTATAGAGAACGCACAAACTCAGGCAAATATTTTTAAACGTATATATTAATACATATTTTTTTCAGACTCGTTCCTTCTGTTTTTCTTGGCTTTTTGTTTTAAAATTGCATAATGCCTGCCCAGGCTGTGTGAAAAAGTGTCAAGATATTTGAAAAGTGCCAACTCGCCCTTTTGCCTTATATAACGCGGGGAGGAAATGGGGCTAATACACTGCAAAAAACACTCGACGTATACTCACCATTATTGGAAACGGCGATTAACGTTAGTCCCAGGAGGAACCAAATGGTTAGCCGCCCCATAATAATCAACACAACAAATTATCCTCGAGTTTCCAGCGTGGTTAGCACTTTAGCCACGTCATAAATCCTCCTTACAAGTTTTCCGTAATTATGAATAATTAGGGAAAATTAGAATTAACACTTTTGCTCGTATTCTGCATATATATGCATCCGCTATATATGCGCTCGTTTAAATGCACTAAATGAAAAGGGTGGAGAATTGGGAAAACCAAATATTATTTAAGGCCAGATAGCCAATGGATAAAGGTAGGATATATATGTGTGTTTTTTGAAAGTCTGATGGTTATATATAAGTATCTGAGTAGGTATTGAATTGGGTTCGCACAAATTTTGTCACAGTTTCAGTGGGTTTCCAATTTTGCACTTGTTCGTTATTTCATTCACTTTGCAGATCGATGGATTTTGATTCAGAATTTAATATCTTAGATTATGGTTTTAGAAAGTTTTCGCGCTGCCGTTAGCAAAATTTAACCAACAATCGTCGGCTGGGTAATCCTTAGTGTCCCTTTCGACGATTGTTAGCCAAATAATTTGCTTATTTCTGGCCGTCGTGGTCGTCTTTTCTTTTCGTTTGGGTCGTCTGTGCACGTCGTGTGCGTGTCGTTTTTTGAACAGGGCAGCTCGAATTTTCCCAACACCTATCACATCTATTTTCTATCTAGTCTGAATGTCTGAAGGAAGGAAATTTCGGTTTGCCGTACACGAGTATACGAGACGATCTCTCCCGGTCCAAAACCAATTCGTAACTCAACATGCATATACCATGAATTTACCTTGTGACCGCGAAAATTATTCGATTTTGATATTTTCGTAGCACGAATTTTTGTCAAAAGCACACACAGTTGAGTGAGAGTGAGTGGCTTTTCACATTCGCCTAATGCTCTTTCTATGTTTTCCATTTGAATTTCAATTTTCATTTTTATTTCGGTTTTCCTCTCGCCGGGTGGCGCTCTCTGCCGGGATTTTGGGTACAACCCGGCGGATACGTGATATAAACCTCAGAGGAGATTAATGGGTTTTTGGGAAACGGAAATTATTTTCAACATTTCTGAAATATATTATTACCAGTTAGTAAACTGTGATTAGTTATTTTTATAGCTCTAGATCACTTTCTCTCTCGGCACTTTCGTTTTGGAGGAATGTTTAATTATAGACAATGCGGTGCTCATTCCGCAAATTACTCAGAGCATCTTTTGAGCCAAAAAGAATATTTCGAAATCAAAGCGTTGGCCCCCTTGGCGATTTGTATCGTGTCACAAGTGCTTAGGTTCCATTTCCCTCAAGCTCTCCGCACATGAGTTGAGATTATGAAAACCAAATTTTAGGGATTGAACTTATACATTTCGCTGTAGCATTTATCATTGCTCGCTTATATGGTTGATTGCACCAACAGCTGTTCGTTGGTTGTGTTCCAAGGCTAAAAGTCTTGGTGCAGCCCACCTCACTTCGCCGCGGACAAGTGCAAATCTGTCCCAAGTCATTGCGTTTATTAGCCTAATTAGAAATGGCAAGTCCCCGTCTAAAATTGCGGCAGGCCAGGGTGCATTACGTATGCGTAATGGTTATGTAAGACACGATCTGCCTCATCGGTCATTGTTTTATTCTCGAAATGATGGCTCATACATCTATTGAACGGCTCATTTAGTTCTTGGTTTATTGGATTTTAAAATCTTATTTATTTTTATGGTTTTCGTCTCGTCTGGTCTACTTTATGACCCTTAGATGCTATTCATTTTAAATACTTAGATACCTAGTTCTAAGTATTACTAGATATATTCCAAACCTATGCTAAAGTTTTCGTTTTAAATAGTTAATGCATATATTTTGGGACAGTTAGTGGGCCTCGTTGCCCTTCTCCTTGTTCTTCATGCGACTGCAGTAGTAGCGGTCGCTGTTCTCGATCCAATCGCAGACATTCAGGACCGTGTGGAAGGCCGTTCCCTCCTTGCACTCGAATTCGACGGGTTTGCCATGGACACAGCGGAAGTACTGCGGGATAGGAAATATGAAATATGTAAGTCATCCAAGTACAGAATAATACCATCTCCTTGAAGTATGCAATGCTTTTTTCAAACTACAAACTATTAAGAAATTTTGACAATATGATCAACCCATAACTCCTCGTATGATTACAATGTTACAAACAATGGTTACATATACTAACCTTTCGGCAATTAGGATGTGGTACAAAGTCGCGGTTGGTACAATCAATCTCATTGGGATCGAACTGCGGCTCCATAGGCTGCTCGGGATCAGTTGGCTCCACTGGATGAACAACTTCTTCCGGCTCCTCAGTGCTCTTTTCCGGAGAAGGAGTGGTTGTTGTGGTGGTTGTTGTCTTCTTAGGCTTTTTGGGTTTCTAAAGAAAGGATATAAATATATGATATTAAGGGAAAAGATTATCTATAATTTAAGACCAGTTAATCTGTACCTTTGTGGTTGGCTTTGGAGTGCCACTGCCAACAGTTGGAACAGGACCTGGAGCGGATGTTGGGCTTACTGGACTTGAAGTTGGCTTCGGTTTTGGTTTTGGCCTCTTGGTAGTGCTCGTAGTTGGTGCCACCACCGCACCCTCATCCGGATTTGGTGGTGTTGCTGGCGGCTTTGCCCACTCAGGCTGCAAGCGATTTAAGCTAAGTTATCAGACAATTTAATAGTTACTGAATTAGTTTTACCCTTGGAGTTGTCTGCCTTGTAGGTTCCGGAACCCGATAGTTCATCATGTTATCGTACAGGATCTGCGTTAGCCCGTTCTTCCTGCCGCACATCCCATGGAAGTCGTCCATATCTATGGCCCAAGTCATGGCACCGGCGTATCCCCGCTGCTTGATGAAGTCCATCTTGATCTGAATGGATGCCTCGTTCTCGTAGCCCACCCACTGTGTGTCCTTGTAGGTGTAGGGCACCATGCCAGCGTCATCCCACTCCACCGTCCATCCCTTGGACTTGTCCATCACCTCGGTGCAAATTTCGTAGTAGGCCAAAAAGCCGCTGGCATTCGTGTAGGGACCCGGTGCTCCGCCGCCTGCCTCCTTATTGATGTAGGTGCCCATGTTGTAGTTCTTGTTCGAGTTGCTCAGCGTGAACGTCCGACCGTAGAAGGGGACACCCACCACCAGCTTGTTGGCCGGGCAGCCCATCTCCTCCCACAGCGCAAGGCCGTCGTTCTTGAATGGCGACGCTAATTAGTTTGGCACCAGAGTCGAAATCCGCCCCATCCTCCCCACATATTTTTTTTTTATCACACTTACCACATTCAGTTTTTCGTAGGCGTATTGGTCATGCTTTCGCTTATAGAGTGGACTGTGCACGTCGGCAAATCCGGCCCAGTTTCCTCGCAGGTCATAGGTCATGGCGTGAATGGCATCCAGCGCTCTGCAATAAATCAAAGGGAATACAAGTTTCTGGATAGATAAGGGGATTTTGTTAAGTTAACTTTTTCTAACTGAATGTGCAGAACCATGGTAAATATATTTAATATATCTAAGGGAAATAAAAATAAAGAAACGTATTCAACTCACTCGCACAATTCCGGAACGTGGTAACCTTCGTTCAGCCGGAACTTGGCAACGGGCACCGCCATGGTGATTTCCCATCCGCGACCCTCGCGATCGAAGGCACGTCGCAGTTCCTGAACGAAATACAGGAACTTGTCCTTATCACCATAGTTGCCACCGCGATCCGTGGCTCCCGGGTACTCCCAGTCCAAGTCAAATCCATCGAAGTTGTACTGTTTCATGAAGCGTACCACACTGCGTATGAAACTTTGCCGGCGATCGCGAACAGCCACCATTTGTGAGTACTTGGAGCCACCTTCGGCCCAGCCACCAACTGCTATCTCGAGCTTCACATTGGGATTAGATTTCTTCAATTGGGTAAACTTGCTGAAGCCACCCTGATCCACATCCAACTCAGGATCGATCACCAGCACATCCCAGCTCTTATCGTTTACACCAATGAAGGAGTAGATGATGTGGGTGCACAGGTCGGCGGGCACATCCTCCAATCCATAGCGACCGATTCCAGTTCGATACACGGCCCAGTTGCTGAAGTAGCAGACGACGCGGGAAGGCTGGTCACTGGCCACAGTGTCAACTGACCAAGAGCACAGCACTCCCAGGAGTAGGAGCGGAATATATCGGACTAAAAGGAGTTGTGGTAAACAAATGGCAATGAGAAAGGTATAAATAGAACACGTTTATAAAGATATGAATTTTCTGGAAGTGCACTCCTTGAGAATTTATGAATCAAGCAAGTATATTGTTTATTTTAAGCACACCATCCTTGGACTTTTCAGGAATACAACAGCTTGTTGCGTTATTTTTGTTTTCAAATAAAAGAATCGTTAAAGCCTCTCCCGTTGCCCGTTAAGACTTGTTTTGGAGATCGACGTGACGCGCATTTTTAATTGAATGTAGTTCGAGTCTCTTATCGTTCCAGTGTGTTAGGGCTTATACTTTTGGACCGGCTAAGGTTATGTGTCCATAACGCTGCACGCCTCAAGTTCATTCACCGATTTGCACTTTGTATGCACAGTGCGGCTTACCCATTTCTAAATGCTCCGACCACAAAACGACGATCGGCGAAGAATTGAATATATAACTATATATATATTATATAGTGAAATCGGGGGGAATCTCGAGACTTCTGCGTGCGACGCGCGTTTGGCGTCAAATGACAGTCGAGCTCTGGATCGGCTCGACTTTTATAGAGGCGGTCTCGAAGCACTCTTTTTTTTTTGCAGTCCGGTTCTTGGATTGCGCCTTTGTTCCTGCGTAGAGTGCGTGAGAGGTGCGATTCTCCGAAGAATCGCAACTTTACGGGAATGGTGCGGGTAGGGTTGGGGCAAAGTGGGGCTTTTGTTTTGTTTCTGCTGACTGAGTGTGCTCAATTCCAGATCGGTTTAGCTGGTTGCTTGTCTTGCCACTTTCTTTCCGATTGTTTTGCATTCGCATTTTGTGTTACTGTCACCCCCTGCCGTTGTTTATGCTCTAGAATTACCATATATTTCAGCGCCGACAGCCCTAAAAGAAGATCCCTGTAAGTGGCCTGGATATGGTTACGCTGTGCGCATCCAGGCTTCGCTGGCCGATTATAATGGTAATGGATAGATAACTTGTGGTTTGGCTAGCAACTTTAATGTCACTTTAATGCATAAGATAGAATGAATGGAGCCTTAGGTCTAGGTCGTCAGCCGATGCGTATGTCGATGGCCAAGGGTGCCTCTTCGGTGCTGGAAGAGGTGGGTGCCAAGGTAGTCGATCTGGCGGTGCTGGTGGTTGTCGTGGTGGTGGCTCTTGTGATTGAGGAAGGCGTAACTGGAGCTGCGGGTGTTGGAGCTAAGCTGCTTGAGCTGGGTTGCTTTGTAAGCTCATTGATTCCCCCTTTATTTCCTAAAAGAAATAAGTGCACTGATAATATCTGAAGTTTAAAGGATTTATAAGTATAATGTGTACTCTCATTATGAATAGAAAATTTTTACGATATAAACTAAATAAAGCTTTAAGACCACATAGTTGGATACTTTTGATGAGTAAATGGTTCAGATACACGAATATGTTTACATTGTCATTAAAATAAAAACAAACACTTTGCGCCCTATTTATATTTACCCTATTATATTTACCCTAAAAACATAACAAACATTGTTATCAGAGAGATAGGAAAGAAAGCTGTAGACCAACTTGAAAAATAAACCAGTAAAGGATTAGTAATTTCTTTCAACACTTTGCGATATACCTCTTTTACTACTCTGACCCGAACTACTTTAAATATTTACCAAAACACAATAGTTTCAAAAAAAGAAAATAGAAAAAGAACACTCACCTTCAAAAGGCTCCAGTGGCGCTTCAAATGGACGCTGGTGCTCCTCATAGTCCGGTGGTCCAAAGGCATTTGGAAACGGTTGGAAGTCATGTGGCTCGAATCTGTGGTGGTGCGCATGGGAAGGTGGTCCACCATGCTCAAATCCAAACCCGAAACCGCCAGGGTGATGGCAGTCCGGACCCGGAAAATGGTGATCCCAGTGCCTCTTGTGGTGCCTGTGCTCATGGTCCTCATGATGGCGACGATGCCGATTGTGCTGGACGTGGACCTGGCTAGCAACGGGCGCCGATTCCTCGGCCAATAAATCGTCACTGGTGAAGGCACTGAAAACCGGAGCAAAGTAACAGAGGGAAAAAAAACCAGGTGAAGTGAAGAGAAAATACGGGACTAACAGATACGGATACTGACGCATTCTCGATGCCTGGGAACGGAGCAGCCTGGAGGAGCTGCAGACTCTGGGTGCTTATCACAGCGAACAGCGCCAGCTGGTTGAAATATGCGATTGAAATGGGGTTCAGTTGGGGTTGGGGCCATCAATTTACGGTCTCTGGACTTACACGGGCGGCAACTGAGGCTAACATACTGCTATTCTGGATTCCTTGGACAACTGCACCACCGCTTTAGCCGTATATCTTTCGTGGAACGTTTCGCTTGAACCTCGCTCTTTAGCCGCACAAAATCGACTAAATCTCGCGGTACGAGTCACTTTATTCCGCACAATTAATACTTGGACAATGTCGCATGTCGGGGTTTTTTATCTGCTGCTCCCTTAGTCACTCAGATTTTGAGTTACTTTTGCGCGCATCATCGCCGCTCAACGCCATAAACCTGATCGGTTAATGGTAATTCAGGTTTTTCATACCCCCAACCAATTTACATACATAAGCCACCGCGTTCATAGGTCGATTATTTCTTGAGCATATTGTAATTGGTTGGGCCTGCAATGGACCGATTTTGGTCCGGAATAGCTGCTAACGTACTTTAATTGCCAGTTAATGTGACAAAATGTTGTTAATTTTGCGGTCGTCGTCGAATTGAACCCCATTGAGTGCGTTGTGCCGCAGTGCGAAAACATCACAGATTAACGTATTTGTTAGCAAATACACTTGGAAAAATATTTATATAATAATTACTAACTTGTGAAGCAAGCATAATTTACGTATATAATAAATTGAAATATAACAAAAATTACTAAAAAGCTTGCCTATACTATATAAATATAATATTTATAATAATAATATTAATAAATCTAAATTTCCATCCTAAAACTCTAATTTTCCTTGCTGGAAAATCTGACATGAGAGTCATCTAATTTTGCCAACTTCTATATACAACTTTTTTAGTGTATTAATTATAGCCAATCCAAATTTGGCTATCACTGAACCACTTGTGGGCGATCCACTGAGCCACAAGAGTCACGATTATGCTAATGTGATATCGGGCTGTGATAAGACTCTTTTAGAAAGTTATCGAATGCTCCACATTTCGCCCGATACGTCTATGAACACTCCCACGCCCGTAGTGCCCAGCTTTTACGTCGATTTCTGGGTCTATTTGTCATTCCAGAGGCGTCGGTCCGGAATACAAATCAAAGTAAATATTTAATGTTGGACTCATTGTGATTCACGGCGTTGGAGACTCCGCCCCTTAGCATTGATCTTGAATTTAGCCGGCAATTGGCAGCGATATTCGTCATAAGGCTGGGCATTAAGTGACCAGTCGAGTTCCTGTTCCGTGAAACCTTCGTGATGTTACAATGGAAACAATGGCGCACTTGAATTTTCAACTATAATCTTTATTGATAACATTTCTCGGTCGCAGTTTATCGTCTCTTCAACTCTTATCATATTATGACGTACAGTTTGTATGTATGTATATGTTTATGTATATCTCTCTATATATATATATGCAATAAATATTTGTTGAGTGTGTTCTTGTTATATAATGTTTTGCCCTCCCACTTTCGTTTTTCGTGGAGGTATGCGTGCCTATATGCCTGCTGCAGTAGCAATTATAAGCCGACATTCTACATATCTGACAGTATCTATATGTATATATATATATATACTTTGACTTTGCTTAACTTCTTCTGTGGGTGCGCAAACTTAGGGGAAAACTTGAGAGCAAATAATTTACATACACACATCCATATAGCACCGCGAAATGTACAAACAACTTGTGTGGAATCATTGGGAACTTAGCGATAATGATAAAAAGAACTTTAAACCATACGTAGCAAATAGATAATAACAACTAAAAGCTAAGAACTTAAAATATACTTTTGTACAATTTTGCAGGGATCGTTTTCGTCTAGATTATATAGTACTCTCTATTAACATTTTTACGTCGTTGTTCATTCGGGTTAGTACGTTTATTATTAATATGTATAATTGTGAATAGAGCTATGCGAATTTTTCAATAACTTTTGAAGTTTTCATAGACATTAAATTCAACCAGCGATTGCGTATAATTTTATCCATTGACTTGTATTGCAATTTCATTTTTTAAAAACATTCATCAACATGATCAAATATTTGACTTCAACCGCTTTCCTTTTAATTGCCTGGCTAATTGACCTACATTTAAATAATTATGTGAACGTTTGTGTATATTAATAGCATTATGCTCGTTTAAATATGTATAGCTTTAAATTAATATATGCATGTCGTAATTCAGCGTTGCCTTTTATATGTTCTCGTTTCAATACAATTCAATTATATTTCCTCAGTTGTGTGTATTCATATTAGTCCATTATTTATAATTGTGATAGGTACGTTTGGGAAAATGCTGCGAAGGTTCAAAGTGCATTGAGTGCGCTGTGCGTTCTGTCGGATACTCATAGTTATTCCAGAGTTCCTGCCCTATAGGTATGATGTTATCGGGTTCGGACTTGAGTCCGAAACTAACTAAGCTAACTTTGATGCCACTGCTGTTGATATTCTGCTGACTGATCTTAAAAACTTGTTCATATCAAATGCGATAATATTGGCTCCAAAAGTGGTTCAATTAATGCAACTGCTGCTTGGTTGGTTGGTATTTTCATTTGTTTGTTCCATTGTAGAGAAAATGCGCTACTCTCGAAAAGTCCGTTTCAAAAGTCTTTGAAGTTATTGTATTAGTTGTCGTGAATGAGTTTTGACCTGTCACTCCTCTACCTTTGTAAGCCCTTCAGGAACGTATTTGATTCGCCTCAACTCCGATTTAAATCAGTTATTGCTGACCCTATATACCCAAAATCGAATTTCCTACAGTTCAAGAACGCTCGCTAAATGTGTGTAATTGATATCGTTTAAATGACTTGTAACACGCTTACAGTGATATGTTGAATCTTTGATTTCCATATTGTATATGTTGTATATATATAATAATATGCTTAGTATCATTTACGCAATAACAATCGTCTCGCAAAAATTCGTTTCTTTTATATTTAACCCCGCCATCTGACTTTCGATCTTTCGTAGTCCTTTCGCAACATATACATACGAGTGTATGTATATAACGACCCCCTCCCCAAAAAACTCAGTCACATTTAAGAATTGATACGTTTTTCGGTTAAAATTGTTAGCAAATTTCCTAGTTTGATTTTCAAGATAAATGCAGCGGATATTGTGCCTGAATAGTATAATTCGCTAATCGGAGTTAGTTAATTAGTTGACGTTGTCGATCGTGTTTAGCTGTAAAAGTTGTCGCGTTGCTGGAATATCGGCAGTGGTTCACTTGGTGACTCCGATCGGTTTTCGTCCTCTTGGTTCGATCTTTCGGCCGCCTTTGACATGGCTTTCTCTGTGGGTCGAAAAAAGAGTCAAAGGGTTAGTTACCAAGTTTAAAATATACATTTTCTTAGACCAAAAACCTTCCCAAGCGTGCTGTAAAAGTTTGAGTATGAAAAGGAGTACACCGATAACCATTTGGAAGTATATATCGTGTGTGTGTGTCTGATTTGTGTCCTTTTTTTCGGAACTTTGTTGTTTGGTAGTGTGTGTTGTCTGCTACTCCTGTCTTAGCTGTTTTCTTGGTGCTTCGAGCTTATACTTACTCGATTTATCGCTTCTTGACTCTTATTGGCAACTTTTATACGCATGTTAGGCAGTGCAGAAATTTAGTTTGGAAACTCAGCCATTTGCATTTGAAATTAATTTTAAAACTTTTGCAAACAATTCAAGACACAATTTTGAAACCTTTAAATTCAAATTTTATAGTTCTAAATTCTTTTTGGTAATTTAATAAAAGTTTAGTCCTCTGCTATTAATGCTCTAACTTTATATGACTTTTTCTCTTATTAATGATTTAAATTTTGATTATATACTATTATTATTATTATTATTGAATTTAACTTGTTATTCCTTAATTTCCAATATAGTTGCACTTTGTTGACATAATTAAAATCTGTGCTCAGTTTGGTGATTAGCTATTTTTTGTGAAATTTTTGGTGTTTGGTAAGTTTGCATGTTTGTGATTTAGTGGATCAGTGTTAGTGTGCATTATCATTTACAGCTTATATAGTATACAATTATATTTATGGCGTGCAGGTTAATTATTTTGGCCAATATATTTGATATCTAGGCTAAGCAGAGTTTTGGGCGTGATTACATATTGCCTGGAAGCTACTTGATTACGGTTTATTTATGGATATCGGATAATCAAGATGTGTACAAACCTGGACTTACGTAATCGTATATCTGTTGTTGTTCTTGTTGTTCTTGTGCTTGTTGTTGTTGTACTTGTTCTTGTTGCTATTGCGTTGCAGTTTATTCTTGTTGTCGTTTTTTCTCTATTTTTTCTGTATTTTTTAGTATTCTTGTTGTGAATTGTTGCGTTTGATTTGGGTGAGTTTTTTATGTGAGTTTAGCATGCTGTAAATCTCAACTTCGCGTGTGTTCTTGTTTGCTGTAGTTACTGTATAGTAGTTAGGTGTATCGTACTAGGTATGCATATATATGTTTGGTATGTTTCGAACAACAAACTCATTTACCGCGTATCGTTATGCAAACCCTCTCAGATTGGCAAAAAAACACAACGTGAACAAAAGTTAAATGCAATGCATTGGTATGTAAAACACAAAAGGTGAACAGAAACAACTCGACAGGCTACTTGCAAATTAGTTGTGACTAGTGGGATTTCCTAGAAAAATATGCAAAACAAACAAATAAACATGTAGAATTAAACGAATGCAAAAATTATACAATTATAAGATTAACGTAAATTGTGTGTTAGTTTTTTAATAAATATATGTATACCTTCCTAGGGCCTTTCAACCTCAATAACATACAAAATGATCTCTTAAATAAATATGGTCTAATACGAATTATTCACTTTAAATTGATTATTGAAATATTTATTTAATTCGATTTAGAAACTCCTGAGAATTCTCCGCTTGATATGCTTTCTGGGTCGGCTAACACTGCGTATGCGCAATATGTGAAATATGCAATCTTGCGGAAGTTCATAGAACTCTCATCGATGGCTACTTAATTTATGATTAATTATACATAATCTGTTCGGGTGCAGATGCGAATGCATGAGAGGGCAATGTGGGCCACAGGTTTCGAGATGTATGATTGACTGTTGAGAGTGTCTAGATTGTGTGGTTGGAGGTGTGTCATTGTGAGAAGGGGTTATGAACTTTGGACGACGCCGGTGATTAGCACGCAATGAGGTGGGGGGCATGATCATTGAGTTCTTATGCGAACGGGGGCTTAACGCTTTAGATTAGATGGTATGCATATGATATGTTTTATCATTAATCATCTAGAAATCAGAAAGAGTTGAAAGAAGATACATATATAGAGATTAGAAGAGCATAGAGTTGACAGTTTGAAATGGATGGGTTTTCTGGCATGGTTAGATTACACTGAATAAACGCTTAGGTATATATACATATAGATAAATAACGCAAGGGTCTATATGTTCGATTTCGAGAGAGCATATTAGTAAGAACATAAACATGGAACATAAACTCAACTTGCAAGGCATTGCGTATACGTTCGGATTGGGGCTTTATTTTCGGATATCGATTGGAACTTAACACAAGGGTTTTCATCTGGTAGGAGACCTAAATGCATTCCAGGTTGACTCTACTTACCGGCCACGATCTTGCTGACTTGCATCACCTGTTGGGCCAGGATTTGGTTGAGTTGCAGCAGGTGCTCGCGCTGCTTCTTCTCGGCGTTGATTTTGCTCGGGGGCAGGCTCTCGTTTTCCTGAAGGAATTTATTTTGAATTATTTTATATTATTTTTATATTTTATATGGGTTAAGTGTGGCAGGCTTACATTGCTGCTAATGGGCGCCTCAGCCAGCATTTTCTTGATGGACTCGACCTTCTCCTGACGACGCTTCTTTTCCTCCGGCGACAGTTCGGGCGTCTATTTAAATTAAAATGGATTAATAAATTAAATTAAAGAAAGTGATTATTCATTTCTTACTGTTTCCGGTATGTAACGCTCGGGTATGACTATTTTGTTCGGTGCCAGCAGCAAGTTGTCTATGGTGTTCTCGGATATCTTTTCACCCTGTCCCAAAGCAGAACGAACGACATCAGGAGCATTCATTCGTGGTCGCAGGGCCACCTCCATGTCCAAGTCATCGCGAGCTCGCCAGTTGGTGTTCTAAAAAAGGATAAATAATTAATTAATATAAGTCGTCATATTCTCTCCTTATCATTCCCCTTACATTTCGATTCATATCGTTTTCGGCCTGCACCTTTTCCATGGCTTTCTGATTGACATTGTTTGGCGCTGTGTAGTGTCGCCTCTTCTCCCTTGGAACCGCTCTGCGATGCTTGTGGTGCGGTGGCACCTTCTCCACCACCTTCTCGGTGTCTTCCGATGCCGAACCGGCGGACATTTCGTTGATGATCTGGCGGGCAGCCACGCTCTGGAACACTGGCTCCGGACTGATGTCCGTAAGGCTCTTGTTGAGGCTCTGCAGGGAATCGGTTTTGGTCCGAAGGGCCACACGGGCACTGTCCCTCGAGGGATTCGCCTGCTGCTGAAGCTGCTTGGCGAAATAGGCATTGGCCAGTGGGTTAAGGTGCTCGCGCTGCTCCCTTTGCTGATGATTGTGGTGGTGTCCATTGCTCTGCGGTGCCGGTGGTGGCGGCGGCTGATGCTCGTAGTTGCTGTTCCGATCGTAATCGTAACCACCATTATAGTGGTGACCATTCTGCTTACCACCATTCAGATGACGACTGTGTCGTTGTTTCGGGGGCTCACTGTAGTTTCGGGGCAATGACTTGGATCGACTGTGGTGCCCGTTGGTCATCTGTTCTTCCAAGTTTTGAGCGTACAGCTGCTGTTCCCTCTGCTGTTGGGCATATTGCTCCTCCTCCAGGACCTGATCCAGATTCTGAATGGAGTTGCTTAGACCCCGTTCGCTGCGATCACGATTCCGACGTTCAGACTCTCGCTTCACAATCCTCACCGTCTTAATCTCCTGCTTCTCCAAGCCCAGGGCGAATGGATTGCTGTCCAGGAAACCATCACTGTCCACTCCACTCATCTCGATGGCATCGCTACTGCCATTGTATCGATTGTAGTCACTCAGTTTGGTCGAACTATTGGTGTCCACATAGAGGGGAGTGGATAAGTTCAAAGTGGAATCATTCAACTGCTGGCGGGATCCGCATCGCAGCATATTGGCATCCAAATCGGTTTCGGTCCAACTAGTGGAGTTGCTTCGCTTCTTCAGACTGCCATTGGTGGAACCACCGCCGTTCATCTCCTTGTTGCCAATCTCCTGGTACAACCTGGTCGAGTTCTCCGTCAGCTGGCGAACTGCGGAGCTGAGTTCGTGGCGCTGTCTTTGCATATCGCCTACTAGAGATTGGACTCTCTCCAATTCCGAGGCCAAAACGGCGGCAGTTTGGTCACCATTGATGTGAGAACCATCACCGTTCATTCCATTTGTGGATCCACGAACGGCTTGTACCTTCTGACGGAGAAGGAGTAACTCCTGCTCCAGACGAGCATTTCCCGCCACTGTCTGCTCCAGTTTCTGCAAGGTAGGATTACGGATTAATTGGTTGGCTCTCGGGTTACGAGAATGGCACATGCAGCAGAGCCACAAACACGAGAAGTCTTTTGCATTAATCCTATCATTTGAGCTTTAGTAATCAATAGTTGAATCCTCACTATATAAAAAACGTTATACCTCGATTTCAATTCATTTCATTTGTGTTAGCTTTACTTAAATTGCTGCCTGAGTAATAAACTTATTCTGTTATATATATTTATTACGCACATCAATCCCTTATCGGCAAAACATTTTCATTTTAAATGTAATGAATTTTTATTTATTTAACTAAGCACATGTAAAATTCCGAATGAAAAACTTGTTGATTGTAATGGTTTTATACAAATTTGTTTCATATTCAGGCTCAGCAAAAGGTAGGTGGGCAAAAAAAGCAAATACTTTTGATATTGATTTTGATTGCAACAACATTGTTTGGCTAGCAAAAATTTACTCTTTCAACTTTGGAATTTAATTAAAATTCTGCCTCTCTACCTATTCTCTTTATATATATTTTCATGAACTCCTGTTTATAATTTAATCCTGGTAAAATTAGTTTTTGGTTAGTTACATAAGCGACATGCGAAGCTCAAGCAGACAAATAACACGCAGTGGTGGACACAAAATGCAAAAAACTTCTACTAGGCACCTTGGATACCTTAGAGTTCTCGGCCAGAAGCTGATGAACCCGCGACAGCTCGCGCTCCAGGATGTGCTGCTGCTTCTTGGCCGCCTCCAGGGCCATGGGCGTGGCATTGCTGTCGTGGATGCGAGCCCTTAATCCTCCCAAGGCTCGCTCGAGGTCCTCCTTGTCCCGCTGCAAGCTCTGCAAGGTTCCCGACTCCTCCTGCAGCAGCTGATCCAGTTGGTAGAGCTCACGCACCTTGGCCTAAATATTTCAAATATATGTATTCATATATAAACTCAACTTTTAAGTGTGCTTAATAAATATTTTAAGATAAGGGAAATATTCATACCTGCAACTCTGCCTGATTGGGACTGAGGCGCTCCCACTGCTGCTGCTCCTCTTGCAGCATTTGCTGCTCCTGCATCCGCTGATTGAACTCCAGGCGATCCAGTGTGGCTGGTTGGACCCTGCCGTTTGCATCATTGCGATACAGCGAGCCCAACTTGACCATGTTGTCCACCAAATTGACCAGCGGCTTGCTCTTCTCGTAGTGCCGCTCCAGGTCCAAAAGGTGCTGCTTCAAGTAGTCCAAACGCTGGATACTCTCGGCTCTGGTCAAACCCTCGGCACTTCGCAGGCGATTCTGTGGAGGATTACAGATTTTCATTGTTAGTGGGGCTACTTTAAACAAAATTTTAAACAGTGAGATGGTCTTAAAATAGATTTAGTCACAGAACCAGCACCAGAAGTTAGCCAAAACCTCCCGAAGATAAACATAAAATGCACTTGTTTATCCACCTGCACATCGTGAATATCGCTGCAGCACTGCTCGATGGCCCGGGCAGTCTGACTACTCTGTCTCCTCAACTGAATCAGCAAAAGGACGAGCTCCTCGTGGGTGCGACTCAGCAAATCCCCGGCCGAGACATCCAAGTTCTGTGGGTTGTGTAAACATATTTTAGCATTCGTTTGTTCCTGCCCCCAAAGTAACATAATGCGAAGCAATAACTCGCATTGTTATCAATTTATTAAATGATTACCGACAAATGTAAATTATTTCGAAATTGGGTGAAGCATTTCATTGAGTTTCATATTTCATGATCTCGTAACATTTTAATTGTATGGACAATAGGTTCAAGACTGCTTACTTACAGAATCGAGTGAGGTATGTCAAACTTTGGAAAGATTCTGAAATGCGTTTAAGTTTTAACCCGACATGAACTCACCCTGATCTGACTGCTTGTCTCGCGTTCCAGCATATCGATTTCCGCCCTACTTCCGGTGCGCCGCATCCGGAACTGCTGATGATTTTGTGGCGTGGATGTGGCCAGTCCAGATCCGTTGGCGGCATACAGACCGCGATCCGAGAGCACCGTGTTCTTGGCGTACTTAGTCTCCGCCGCTCCGCCATAGTAGGGAGCAAAAGCGGACTCCTGATGGACATCCGAGGGATCCGGCTTCACCGTCAGATTTCCCACCGGCAGATTGTTCACATTGCGCACGGAAATCGAGGCTATAAGGTCACAGAGATTTGATTAGGAAAATGAGGTAATTTCAGTTGGTCGAGTGGATTGGGGATTGGGCTTAAAATAGTTTCAATGCGTGCGCGAAATATTTAGGAAAGCAATCAGTAATCGGTTAGCGAATGCCCAGCAGTTGTACGGAATATTTAATTTGGATTTGTAATTGGTGGTGGCTCTGTGTTGCTCTAATTTTTGTATAATTTTTCCGGGTGGCTGGGGTATGGAAATATCTACGGATGTTTAGCATATATTTTATCTGTATCTGCAGCTGCTGGCTCTTGTGTAGCTATTTGTAGCTTCCCAAATAGTTAACTATCTATGGATTTGTTCAACTTTACAGATGTGAGTGCATGGGTGAGAATGTGAGTGAGTGGCGAATATATTTACAAGCGCTTCAATGACTTAATGAGATAAGTGGGTTGGATAAATAAGTATAAGTTTGCTTACCAGTTGATTAATTAAACAAAACAACATAACACAACAATAATGACAACAACAACAACAACAGCAACAGTGACAGTCAACAAAACAAATAGAGCACTATCTAACTGAAAATTATGACGGGCAAACAGAGTGACATAAAATATTTTGGAGAGTGCAAAATCAAAAGTTGCAAAATTGCAAAATGCAAAGCTAAAATTGAAACTACGGAAATGATTGCACACATATATTTTTCGGGGCGGAAACGAAGGGGTTGCATTTTCCGCGGTGGTAGCCTCACTAATTATTGTTGTTCGCTCTTGACTTTTTGCCCGTCGCCATGGGATTGCCATTGGCATCGTCCATGGAACTATTGTTCAACTGCTGGACTATGGAGCGCACACTGCTGGTGAGGGGCAGGTGGGCGGAGCTAGCTCCTGTAGCCTCCACTCCGCTGTGGTTGCTCTTCATTAGGCCACTGGACATGGCATCCCACTGACGGATGGTCTCGCGATCCAGTTCGTTTGATTTGTGTGACAAATTCGAGGCGGTCTCCTCCCGCAGGACCTCGTAGACATCGGAATCCGTTTGGTCCTGGTCGTGGGAGGAGGACGTAGTGTCCATCAGTTGCACATAGACATCATGCTCGTTGCTTACGTGCGGATGCTGGCGCGGCTTCAAGCTGTCATTCACATAGGTCACCTCGCGGCTCAGTTTTGCCTTGGGCGTACTAGAAATTGGCGGAGCAGCCGTAATCCTGTCCAGATCGTCCAAGGATCTGGCATGCCGCTGGGACACCCGACGCAAGCTCTCCCGCCACAGAGCATCCTCCTCCCAGAGCAGCTCGCCACCTAAAACTGAAAGGTTGGTATGGACATTATTCGACGGGGTCTTGCCAGCCTCCTCCGTGTTTTCACCAGCACCATCTTCGTTAGGATTGCCATCATCCGACGGATTGCTACCACCAATCGTTTTACGAGCGAGATTTGTGTTTTTAGTAGTTGTGAGATATGAATGGACCACCGGGTTTAGTGCACCACCACTGCTACCACTGCCCTCCATCTCTGCCGGCAGATCCACGGATTTGTTCAGCTTGAGATTCTTGTTGCTCAGCTTCTCGTTGTTGTCCTTCTGTCCACAATAGATGTTCTTGCTATCAATGGCCTGATCCTTGTCCACCAGTGCGTCCACATTGAACTGATGCCGATCGATGGGATTGTGTATGTGAGCTATGTTCAGCCCATGGGCATGGATATCCCGCTGATTGTTCAAGGGCGGAGGTGCCGGCAGCTCGGAGTAGTAATAAGGAGCCGACTGGGTGGATATATTGCTGTTATTGCGACTGTGGATAATCCGTAATGCTGTTGCTCCAGCTTCACCCAACTGCTGAATTGAGTCCGTAGAGGAGAGAAAGTGTATGTTACCATAGAAATGCTGCTCCTCATCCTCGGCATTCCGGAATGTTTTCGGTGGCTTGATGAGATTGGTCAGGATGTCGGCTCCGGCTGCCGCATTGGCATCATTCAGCAGGTGACTGGTGGGCGTGGCCTGACCGGTGGACAGATGCAAATGACTCAGGTAGGTGTCCAGTTCATGACTACTCAGGGTTTCCTCAAACTGTTCGCTCAACGACTCAATCTCACTGATGGATTCTTGGGAAAGCGGTCTCCTCGAACGCTGGCGATCCAATTCGGAGTCCGATCTCTGGCGGAATTCCACGGACTCATTTTCACTGCTTAAGGGCAGAGAATTATTGCTGGTACACCTCTGCTGTTGGCCCCTCCTGCGATATAGATCCAAATCCGAGGATGTGCGAGAACTTGTATCGGTCAGCTGGCAACTATAGTTGGAGTCGGATAATGTCCTGGCGTGATGTTGCTGCGGCGGCGTGGCTGGAACCAATAATCTCTGCGGTGTCATCCGCACCTTGGTGAAATGGTCAGGCAAGGAGAGACGACTACTTTTCAGAGTAGGACTGGGCACAGCTTTCGGCAGATTCAGGGACGTATTGCTGGCATGCATCTTGGGCAATTGTTCGTACGATAGATTCACTTTGCCATTGCTGTCCTTTCTTTTCACAGTATCATAGTGCTCGGAGGAGAAGATCTCCTCCGTTTTCAGCTCCTCCATGGGCGGTGGTGAAGCGGGAATGGGTGGTGGTGGTAATATCTCACTATCCGAACTCTCTGCATAATTGTTAAGGGGCGTTGAGGCTCCCAAGTAGTAAGAAGCTGGCCTGAATGTATCTGATAAACTGAAACGTGACCTGGAGCGCAGTTTCTTAGCCTCTAGCTGCTGTCGGCTGCTCTCGTCATCCGCATCCGAGCTATCGCTGGCCAAGGCCAGGGCACTCTTGGCCGGCTTAAGGATATCGGGCATGTCCTTGCCCTGTCGCTTCTTGGTCTTCTTCTTCAGGGTTTCAGTGCCCGATTTCTTGCCCTTCTTTAAAGTGGAACGGCCCGAAGAGCAGTGGGCCTCCTCGGTGGCTGGCACTGCGGATGATGCCTTAACCCCTGCCAGCTCCATGTAGACAGGCTCCGTTTTGGTGGTCACCTTGAAGGCACTCGAACTGGTGCTGGCCAGACACATTATCTCGTAGTTGCTTCTGCAATCCTCGTCCTGTATGCCCTTTGTCATCTCTACATAGTGATTCTCCTCCTCCTCATCGGCATACGTCGCGGAAACTAAGGTCAGGACACCCGGCTGACCCAGTTCCACTTTCTTGGGCGTCATGGGCAGATAGTGACTCTCGTCGAATTGCTGGTCCGTGGGTGTGATGGGCTCGTTAACATATATCTGCTGCAGTTCTCGCTCCTCTGTCAATTCCTGGGACTCTACTGCCTCGACGACAGCTTCATCCTCATCATCCTGAGCCAGAGCTTCATCTATATCATCATCTGTGTACTCCTCGCAAGCCGTGCTGTCATCCTCATCCTCCTCCTCTTCCTCCACCTCCTGCTCCTCCTCGTTTGATTCTAATTTCTGGTCTTCTATATCCTTTGCAGCCTCCATATCCTCCTCGCCTGGAATGGGTTTACTTTCCGCTGTTGGTGTCAGGTCCTCCTCTTCGTTTTCCTGTTGTTGCTTCTGCTGGTCCTGCTGTTCCTTGAACAGCTTCAGTTGCATTAGCATGGGCGTCTCCTCGGGATCGGTAATGGCTGCATTGCTGTGAGGGATTTTACTTTCGGGGATTGGCTTGCCAAACTCCATGTTCTCGTAGTTGCTAACCAGCTTATTGTTGTACACAGGCACATAATTGGCATTCTGAGGCGACTTGGGTGCTGTTTTCTTTGGCAGAATGGGTACGGGCTCAGCCTCAGCATTCTCCTGCTCCTCATCCTCTTGCTTCTGCTCCTCCTCATTTCCCATCGCCTTGGGCAATTGCAATCTGAGCTTTGGCCGCTCTTCCAGATGTTTGGGTTGCACCTGAATAATGCGGGTTTTGCTGGCCTCGTGCACTTTCAAAATGGGCTTTAGTTGGAATTTCGCTTTGGTTGATGATGGTGTTGATGACGACGATGGTGTCGCCTCTGCATCTGTTTGGTTGGGAGTCTCTAGATTTTTGCTACTACCAAGATTTGTGATTGCTAACGCTGCTGTTGTTGTTGCCACTATTGCCTGTGATGTCGTTGCTTTAGTTGTTGTTTTTGACGATGACCTTCCTGCCGTCGCACTATACAAGTTATCATCATCCACAGTCCCAGCTGCGATTCAATTCGTTTCGATAAGTGCGAATCGATATTGTTAATTTTTTGTTGGCGAGTATCGAGTTTCGGTATCGATCATTGTTTTACATTTACAGCATTTACAAATTGAGATATTTTGTTTAAGAGTTACCAAATTCAACGTATACACAACGAATTATTTATAAATGTATGGAAAAGAAGAAATATATAAAACACATTTGTATATCTTGCTGGTTGGTATGTAATTAAAATCAATCAAATGGGTGGTCGATTGCGCTATGAGCCCAGATTGAGTTTGAGTTTTATTTGTTTTTGCTTATTTATTGTTTTTGGGTTTTAGTGCAAAGTTTACAGCGGCATTTAGTAGTGGAAATACCAAGCACCCGGTTGTCATGATGGAAAAACGAATATGTATATATATATGTATATGAATGAAACAAATCCGAAACGAAACTACGCCAAAAATGTTTACTAAACCCATGAAAGATAGAGATTTCCAAAAAACAAAAGGGAGAGATAGATTTATGGACTACAGAAATATTGGTTTTTCGTTTTACACTCCTTTTTCCATCGGATAAAGGCAAATGGAAGAATGTGTGTGTACTTTTGATTTTAGTTTTCGGCCAACCATTTTAAACTGGCCAGAATTTCGGTTCATGTGTTGCCTACTTTTTGGCAGCATTGCTAAATTAATTACTCGCTACTTTTTTTGAATTTTGCTTTTGTGTGGGTGTGGAGTTCTGTGTATATGCCTATGTATTTGCATTTGCATTTGTGTGCGCACGGCAGGAAGGTTTCGAGTTTCGACATAAATTGCTTTCTGTTGTGTACATTCAAATTAACCATATTTATTAAAACATAAAACAAGCACACAAAAAATTGTAATACACACATGTATTAACTACATGAAGCTTTTAATTGTTTAGTCTGGCGTCTGAACATGATAAATTTGCATTGAAATGGTTAAGGCTTATAAATAGTTAATGGTCAAAGTTTGGAGCAAAATGTGGCCTGTCAAGGCCAGATGATTTCTAGAGTCCTTATAGATTTCTAGAGTCCTTAAGCGGAAGGGCAACACAGTTGCAACTGCAACAAAGTAACTTGCTATGACTACAAAGTAAAGGAAAAAGCAGACATCTCAAGGTCTCAAGACTTCAAAACATGCAACTAACTGAAAGCAAAAGCCAAGTCGCCAAGTAAAATTAAAAGTATAAATATAAAAATAAAAAAACAAAACAAAGTGAGGTATGCAGAACAGGGCAGCACAGTTAGCAACAGCTACAGATACTGATAAATAAAAAGATACAGCTATGGATACGATACGATACTGATGCAAACAGAGATACATACTACGTTTATGCGCGCGCATTAAATGCCAACAAAAATGCAGTCGGCTGAACAAATATAATTAACCAAAACTACAGAATTGTTATTTTTCAATTGCATTATTTTTAATGCAAAATAAATATGGCCGTAGGATAATTGGCTTTAAATTGCATAATTAAAAATATACTTCAATAAAGTTGTTTAAAATTCCAACGAATTTAATTTGAGACGTACCAATGTACAAGAATGAAGCATTATTCTTTAATAAACATTTTCATGAATGTAAGCAATGTAAACATTTATATGTAATTCATTACTTTGCTTGCGCATAAACGTAGCTTAAGATTCGTAGAAGAAAGAGTTACAGATATAGACGTATTACAAAGGGACAGAGTTGAAGCCAAGCAGAATGGGGAATACGTAATGGAAGTCATCGCGGACTAGGACTTACCCTCATCATCCGAGGAGTAGTTGTTGTACACCACTCCCCCAGGTCCCACGTTGGCCTGACTCTCGGATCGTGATCGCTGGATGCCCGATGCTGATGGTTGATTTCCAGCCCCCTGGGCCGTGCCATTTCCATTGCCCACCAATCCCGTTTTACCCGCCTGGGGTGCATAGCGTGCTCCACTGGCCACCGCCGTGGATGCCAGCAAGATGTTTGGATTGCTGCCCAACTTGGACATGGCGGACATGTTGCTGCCGCCCTGTTGAATGCCCTTGCGTGTCAGAGGTGACTGCAGCATGCGCTGTTTCCACTCTAGCAGACGCTTCATGGACTCCTCCCGTTTCCGTTCGCCATCCAGATTGTGCTGCGGCGAGTTGGAGGCACCTGCTCCACCCGTAGGCGATGTGGTCGTGGAATTGCCAGCCGAATAGTCATCGTCCATTCCGCCCGATCTTTTGGGCAAACGGGCGCTAGCGGATCTCAGGAACTGCTCGTTCTTGCTGATGATCTCCTGGGTGGACATCGACGGCGGGAAAATGGAGCCCGGATGAACATTCAGTGGCGGCAGATCATCTTGCTGTGGCGATTGCAACTGGGAGGCCACCGAGCGTCCCTGGCTGGCGGATCGGCTCATTCGCGGCATGCTGCTGGCCCCGCCACCCTGCGCCTCGGCCAGAAGTTCCTGCCGCTTGTAAGCCCGCTCGTAGGGATTCTCATAGCCAATGGTGTTCACCCCGGAGTTGAAATCTGCCGCCGTGGTGCGATAGCTGCCCGGCTGCTGCGGCTGTGCGGCGCCCGCTCCACCGCTCTGTAGATACAACGCGCTCTTCCGCATCTTGTCCGCATAGCTGGCCTCCGAGTAGTAGAAGCTGTCCGGTGTGCGATTGATGTCCAGGCTGGACTTGGGCCTCGGCGCCCTGCCGCTCTCCTGCTGACTTTGGGCCACCGCCGCGGCGGCAGCTGCTGCAGCTGCCTCGGCACGAGCCTCGTACTCCAAGAAATCCGCCGAATGGGGACGCACTATGGCCGCCGCTGTGCGGGCACGCAAGTCCATGGTATTGATTAGTTGATCGGCGCCACTGGCCTACAAATGGGCGAAAAAGGGGAGAACGGGTAGATGTTAGAAAAGGGTTACGTAATTGCATCGGGGTAAATGGGCTTGTGAATTTTTAACTACTTTTGCACTCGTCAAAACTAGAGGTTTTATAAATTTCAGATTTCAATAGACGTAACGTATTGAGTAAAGTAAAATCAGACATTTTTGCATACTATTTTCCTTAAACTTAAAGTTTAATGGCCGTATTTAACTGAACATGGTCCATGTCATAGACTTATTTTCGGAAACATTTTCAAGTTTTTAAGTGTGGAATATTGGCGTGGCTCGTAACTTGTTTGGAACTTGGAAGGCGGCGCAGCTGGTCTCTTGGCCAGGAACCCGGGGCCATAAATCATGCACGCGACTCATTTCCCGGCTAACTTGCTGTGCCTGACCTGACCCACTAAACAGCTGCCCCACCCACCTAACCCAAAAGGGCGGCGAGTGCATATAGTTGCATTCGAAGGAAATTGTCGGTGCACTGGTGGCCATGTATTTAGGAGTGGGCTGGTGGAGAGGCTGGTGGAACCTCTTCCTTCACCGAAACGTCTGCAATTTAGCAACCCACTGACACACTAAAGTCCAATTAAATTGTGAGTTGCGGACTTGAGACAGCAGCTGCTCGAAACCGAAAGTTTCCGAGAAAGACTCTGGAGGAGCTGGTGTTCTACACCATCATTCCATCCATCGTCCATCAATAGGGGCACTTTCAGCAGTAGCACAAACAGCAGCTGCTTTTGTGAGTGTGGCTTTCTGGAGTCGTCGGAGCGTGAGGATGAAGGAGTTATCTTTACAGGAGCCGGCCACCTCTGGTTGCAGCACCAGAACCGGCAAGGGCAAATAAAAGTGAAAAGCTGATACGTGCTGAGGTGCAAGACTCCTCAGCCAGCGAAACTTTGCAACTAGGTCAGGGAACGAGGGTCGGAAATGAAACACCATCATCATCTATGCCCCTTTTCAGTTTTCCTCCTCCTTCGCCGGCTTTTTTTTTTTTTTTTTGTGAGCACTGGCAGTTCCCCCGATTTGCGGCAATCAGACAACATCAAGTGGCATCGCTGATGATTTGGTGGGCTGACCTTTGCCGGTGCCACGCCCCCGAGCTCCAAGCTCACAGCTCCCAGCTTCCCACTATGCGAAGCACCCATAAAGCGGGAGGATGCAATGCCAAGTGGCAGGTCATCAACAATAGCAATCGCAATCGGAATCGCATCTCATGGCTGCCTTGGGGCTGTGGTTTGCCTTTTTGACTGCCTTTGAGAATTGCACTCACTGGTTGTGCGCTCAATCCCACTTATTTTTCTAATAATAGTTTCCAAGCAATATAAAGACTTTAAAGGATTCATAAGCAACTTAAGATGTTAAGTAAAAAACTTTAATTTAGCTAAACTAACTGTGTTAATGTTCAGACTCACCTCCAAATGATTGGGCGTGTACCGCTGCGGCATCGCGGGCACATGCTTGCTGCCATCGTAGCTGGGCGGGCTCAGCGGTCTGCGGTAGCTGGCCGCCTCCTGAAGAAGTGCCTCCTGGGCGGACATGGGCACTCCGCCGCCACCTGCCAGTTGCGACATGTTGTAGATGTCCTCGTAGTCTGCTGCAGCTGCTGCGGCGGCAAAGAGTCGCTGCTGCTTGGAGCGCCCATAGGCATCGGGTGTCCTGCGCTCCGCCTGCAGCAACTGCTGCTGGGTGGGATATGATCCATTCGGGCCCTGTCGCTGCTGCATCAGCTTGGCCATGTACATCTCCCGCTCGCCGTAGATCTCCTCGGCGGCGCGTTGTTGCTGCAACCGCGCAATCTGCTCCTCCATGTCCAGTTGCTGCTGCTGGAACTGCGCCTCCAGATGGTCCAGGGAGTACTGCTGCTGCGCCTGTTGCAACTGCAAGGCGGTGGACACATGTCCAGTTCGAGTGTCATAAATGGCGTGATGTTGCTGCGGTTGCTGCTGCTGCTGAGATCGTTGGTGTTGCTGCTGCTGGTACAATTGCTGCGTGGGCGACATGAGGCGGCGACTAGGATGTTGCTGCTGCTGCTGCTGTTCGTTGTGCTCGGGTGATGGTGATGAGTAGCCCCCATCGTTAATGCGTCTCGGCTTGGGTGGTGCATTTGCATAGAGGGGTTGTCCACTCCCACTGCCTCCTCCACTGCTGCCCGTATTTTCCGACGATGGTGTTGGCTGCCCCTTGCCAGGGTGCGATTGCAATGTGTGAATGCCGGAATCGGAGTTCTCGCCACTGTGATTCAGCGAGGAATTCACACTTGGTTCCGATTCGCCGCTGCTGGGTGCCTGCATCAAGCTGGCCGCCGCCAGTGCCCTCACCCACTGCATCATGGCCTCCGAATTATCGGCCGCCAGCCAATAGGTACGCATATTCTGATGCTCGCACTTGAAGGCAAACTTGCGATAGATCTTGTCCTCGGGCAAACAGGCGGATACGCGATATGAGGGCAGCAGCACTGATCCCAATAGCTTCTCCTCCTCGGGTCCCTTGTAGTAGTACAGGCAGTACTCGGCCAGGACGAACCAACGTTTACGCCACACTTTCAGGCCATCGGAGCCCTGTTTGTGCAGCCAACCCGATAGGGTCACCGGCGTCGATGGTGGCCTCTTGGTAATGGGCGACTTTAGAGCCTGTATGGAACCGGCACTCTTCTTGCGATCCAACGGAGCATGGCTGGGACTTTTGGTCGAGTTCGATGATGACTCCTCGGAACTGGGCGTTGCCTTGGGCTTGACCGCTGATATTTGAGTCTGGCAAGCTTGGTTCACCACATGATTGGGATGATTTTGCTGGATATAAACGGTACCATGCTCACTGCCCGGGGTTTGCAGGTCGTTTTTGTGTCGATGCTGCTGTTGTTGTTGCTGCAATTGCTGTTGCTGTTGCTGTTGCAACTGCTGTTGCAGCTGCTGCTGCTGGGCGTACAATTGCTCCTGGTAGTGTTTGGGCATTGGAGGCTGCTGCGACTGCTGTTGTTGCTGCTGCTGCTGCTGCTGTTGCAACTTCAGAGGACCCTGAGCAGGTTGATATTGATTTTGCAAATTAAGCGAAGAGGGTGGAGCCCGCTGTTGCTGTTGCTGCTGCTGCTGCTGTTGTTGCTGCTGATTGAGAGCGGTCATGTTGGAGACCATGCTGGACGACTGACTCATGTGGTAGTGGTTTGTGGGCGGGTTCATGGCCTGTCGCAAGGCAAATGTCCGCTGCTGCTGCTGTGCGGCCTCGCTTTGTGTGGCCATCTGTGCCTGCATCTTGGCCGCCTGCAGCTGCTGATACTGCGACTGCAGTGCCGAAATGGGATGATGACCGGCCATGGCATTGCTGGCATGCAATCTTCCAGCTGCCGCCAGATAGGTTCGCTCCGTGGGCGATTGATATAGCTGCTCCCCGGCCGCAGTGCCCCCGCTGCTGGAGTACGACTGATGGTAGGGGGAGCTGTGTGAACTGCTCGATGTTCCGCCGCCGTGCTTCATTAGATTGTGATGCTTGGACTGCGGCTGCATGTCAATAGGCGACAGCGGTCCACCGCCGCTGGAACTGGTGGCCGTGGGCGATTGCTGGTACAATGCCTGACTGTAGGCCGCCGTTCGGTAGTCCACGAGATTCGTCTGGTAGGCCAGCGGCAGCTTCTTCTGCTGCTGCGCCAGGATAGCTGCCTCCTGCAGCTGCTGCAGCTTCTTGGCGTCCATGGTGCCGGCGGTGAAGAGAGGCGGCGCCTCCAACCTGCAAATGCGGAAAGGAAAAGCAGCAAATCCGATCAGTAAAGTTCGCAACGCAGGCGGAAAAGTGATTCAATCAAATGTGGTCAGCGGGCTTAATTTGCGCGCGTGGACGCAGTAGTTAACCCTAGAAGAGCTATTTTTTTATTCCTTAATAAAAACAAAAAACCCACACATACCTTACTAATTATTATATTATTAACTGTTAATGCATTTAGGGTTTAATCTGACTATTAAAGTTTAAATCTTTAATTCTTTTTAATATTTTGAGCAAAAAGGGTACATTTATCATCGATTTTTTCCAGTAAAAGTGCTGCAGCTAAATTGTTGAAATACTTAACAGTCTTAACAAGGGGTTAAGCTTTAGTCGAGGGTCTTTGCGAGATTCGCGAACTGCGGAAGACACGGAGGCCGTGGAAAATGCAACTGGCTCAGCGCGTAATTGACCGTAATTGATTAACTGCAGTCGCCGCTCCGGCCACAAACACACGGCTGACCTTGCCGGCCTCATTTTCTCAACGGGAAATGGAAAATCGGAAGGGGAAATGGCTTGGGAAATGGGGTGGGGCATGGTGGGTGGAAGGGGTGGGGCAGAGAACTTTCATAGAGAGATCAACGAGATTTACACTACTCACCAGTCCCACAGCTGATAAATGCAACCGAACATTTTTGCACTCTTTCGCCTTTCTGTTTTTGTCGTGTAGATTTTGTTAATTCGTTTAATAAGTTAATTGGCCTTATTGCCTTAATTGAATTGCACTAATTTCTTTCTCGCGCCCGCCTTGCTGCTTTTATTGTAATGAGTTTTGATTTGATTATTCGATTGGCTGCAAAAACTCAATTAAAACTTTTCGATTGAAATGTGGCGGCCTCTTTTTTTTGCGCTGCCTTTCGCGTGTGTGCCTCCGACTTTTTGGGGTGCCACCAAAAGAAAACCAACAAAAAAACTGGGTATTGCAGTCGCCGTCTAGTTGCAATTGAAACTGCGAATGTGTCTATTTTTATTGGAGGGGAACCGCAGATTTATTTGTCTACCCCGGCGGCAATTGCCAAGTTCAAAAAAATGCAGACAAGCAAAAATGAAATTAAAGCCATAGGCAGATAGCTTAAATTTTATGTATTGATTATGTTTTTGAGTGGAGCTAAATCGAATTTAATTTAATTCTGTTTCATGCCTGCTTCAAATTTGTTTGTATCAAGCATATTTAATGCGTATACAAAACATCATAAATTTCTTTAGCAAGTGGAGCCACCCCCAAGCAGAACACAAAAAATAAATCATCTCCAAGGAAACAATAATGCCCTGGTCGAGTATTGAACACGAATTCGGTTTTAATGTGAGTGCGGGCAAATGGAATGGAGAAATCCAGATACAACACACACGGCAAACATTTGTGAAGCCAAACACATAACTCGATAATTGCTCTATCGAATGACAATTTTAATGCAATTTAACGTTGAAAACTGCGAGGATGCAGATTGCAGAATGCCGAATGCACGGATAGATGCATCTGCAATGAGCCCAGTTTCGAATGCATTTAAGCAAATGAAATATGGATTGCCCTTATTGAAGCTCCGGCACATTCCACCAGCGGAAGGGCCAAAATGGCGAGGATTCTCTTCTGTTTTATCCTGTCTGCCTGCGAATTAAGTGAATCCTTAACCATTAAAAATTTAACACACAGAAAAACGAGTTTTACAACACAAATGCCCAAGTTAAAGATTATTTGCGAACGATTTTTAATAAATCAATTTTGTCATAGAAGATAATGATATTTAAAAAGACTTCCTTGGAACTTTTTCCTAAATACTTTTTTTACATAGTATTTGAGCATCCGAAATAGCCCCGTTTTTCTCTCAGTGTCTGAAACTTGACTCGTGCATTGAGAGCAAAATCCTGTTGAAAATGTTACGCAATAAATAAGCAATTGATATGAGGTTAACAGCCATTCACGACCAGACTTTTTCTACATACTAGTAGTAGTATGTGCGAGTTAGAACCATCCGTGGCTATTTCACGCCACAATCAACTTTGGCCAAGCAATTTTATAATTGCCTGCCAGCCGGGCCGCAATTTGTATGGCTTTCAATTACCGCCCGGCGTTAGGCCAAAAGCGCAATGCCTGAAAAAAACTGGAAGAAAGACGTGGCCCAAAGCAGAACTCACAATAAAATATTGGCGGCGAAACAACAATACAAAATCAATACCGATTAAACGGCAGAAGGACTCGCGCCGCCCACCCACTGGTCCTTCGAGCCGGATTTTATTTATTTATGCGGGCTGCCTGGCTGGCTGGCTGAAAAAGGGACTGAAACGACTGCCTTGCAGCTTCTTGATGTTGCATTTT
Organism: Drosophila simulans; assembly: GCF_016746395.2. Lineage (NCBI taxonomy): Eukaryota > Metazoa > Arthropoda > Insecta > Diptera > Drosophilidae > Drosophila > Drosophila simulans. The sequence continues at coordinate 12,446,487 of NC_052523.2, forward strand.
CCATTTTTCCACCCGCTTTTCCTCGCTTGACAGACGTCGCTAATGTGAGCATGAAAAATTACCACAGAAATATTTTATGCACACAACGGGAGGAGGGAGGGGAGGGCCAAGGAATGTGCCAAAAAAATATATGTGCATATAAATGGCCCACATACTGCGCTACTATACATATATACATAGTGAATATTATTATGTTGAAGGATGATATAAATTTGGCGTTGGGCCAGGCCCAAAAACATGACGAGGCTAATGGTAATGATACACACAGCATATTATGCTTATTTATATAACAAATTACAATAGGACCGATTAGAGGTCATCTGCACATGTGTGTTTACATGGTCGCACTGGAGTTCCACAAACCACACGACTCCCGGAAAATTTCGCTTTTGTTTCGCTTATTATTTGCTCTCAGATATGCATGTGTTCAAATATTTGAAAGCTGGCCGAAATATGAAAATGATGATGGCGGGATAAACTATGTATGTCCAATAATCGAGCTCAATTCGCTTGTTTGGCATTTTGATTGGCATGTGAGTTTTCCCATTTCCATCAGTAATTCCATATAAAATCGCGCATACGACCTGTGGTATGCGCGCCGTGGAATTCAATTATCATTGATAGGTTTCTTTTATTCTACAAACGCGTGTAATTATAATATCAGGACATGCCCCGCCTGTCAGAAAATATTTTTTGATATGGGTTAGATAGGGCTGTGCCTACTCTTGAGGGATACTCTGTTTAGGCTTGCCCTGTTTATTTTTAGCTGGAATTTAATTGCTGTGACATATGCAACAGTCTGTCAACCACAAGCACACACACATGCACCTCAAAGGTAGGAGACACACCTGCTGTGGAGTTGACCTCCCCGCAATCCGGCCACCAACTGTCCACAATGACGTCATTACCGCCAACGACAAGTGCCACTCAGGCCAAAGGGAAAAGCGAGAGAGAGAGAGAGAGAAGATGGCAACCAACTTCCATCAGCCACTTCAGTTTGAATTGGCCAGAGTCGGAAAAAGCCGCCCACGAACTGGCCAACTTAATTAATATCGGTATCTGCCCATTTTCCAACCTCTCTATTCTACGGACTCTTGTTATACGCTAAGTGCAATTATAAATACTCATCGAGCCAAGATTGCGAAGTAGTTAAAGCTCCACAAACACGAAGTGGAAACGTAAATAATGTGTGAAAAGTACAACAAACTTGGGTGGGTCGGGTAGGAAAAATCAATAAACAAGAAAAAGCGAAATGTTGAGATACAGAAGAAGACGGCTGAAAGTGTGACAAACTTGGAAGCATTGGGAAAAGTGGCACACACATTGAGATACACATAGATCGAAAGACACGGAAAGAAAATATGCATATAATTCCCGGAAATTTAGGACCACTATTTTTTGTGCATTTTTCTAAAAATCTGATTATAATACTCATATATCCTTGTCTTCTGTAAATGCTTTACATGCTAAAAAAGGATACAAAAGTCTTTAAATAATGATTTTCCTCTCTGCAGAAATGTTCTTCTGAACTTTTGGGTTTTATTTTTTGCCATTTTCTCGACAGCCCTCTGGGTATTTGGCACATCATGACCTTGCCAGTCGTTTTTGATGAGTTGTCAAAGGGCGGGAGGATACGTACATACTTAAGTATTTTGTTAGGGCCATGTGAATTTGGGCCAAAAGTGTTGCATAATATTTGCCTGAGGGCTGGAATGGCCGGTACTTTAACCAATCGCCTCGTTTCACACGTAATTTTACGGGGGGCGGGGGTGAAAATGAAAAATGTTTGCTTATTGCTCATTGATCTTGCTGGTCAGTCAACCGTTTGTAAAATTTGCATTCCGCAAAACAATTGAAAGCAATTAAACTCAAATCAATCATTAAATTGAGTGTGTATGAGTAGCGGATAATGCTTAATGGCATTCGACGGCAATCTGTTTTGCTGGCGATGCCATTACGCTGAATTCGCAATGATTCTGTGGCCTTTGGCTAGCATAAATCAAAAACGGATCGATCCATGGTTTTGGATTATTAATTGAAGCTGCCAGAGCCAGGGGATTGGTTTCACAGCCAGGCCAGAGTTCGGAGTTACCTGATATCGGAAATTGGATTTCGGTTCAGAGTTCGAAAGAAGCAGCGGCATGCAAAGCCTGTGGCATGTTGGTTCTAAATAGTTTGCCAAGTATGATGAAATCAAAGTTTTGTTTAAACAACATTTAAGCCCGGCAGGAGCAACAGCAGCCGCCCCAATTCAAACTTGCCCACTTGATTTGCCAGACACTGTGTGTGCTCTTGAAGAAGAACAACGGCTGGGTTAGAGCACCACCTACTCCATACCACACCACCACCTCCACCTCTCAGAGTCCGAAAGCCGACAGCAACATCCAAAACATTCCGGGGAGAAGAAGGTCCTTGCAACAAAGCATAAATATTCATGGCTATAGTTGTACGGGAAAGCGAACGGGTGGGACACATTCAGATGGATAGAGTTGCACACGGACAGATGCCTCAATAAGGCGTGTGTGTACCGAAAGAAAAAATTAGGTGCAATTAACTTAATTACACATTCAAAGCCCAATAAGACAGCATGCACTAAGAAGTAATAAGTCTAACTAAATGTTAGCTGAATCGATCCAAGATTCATGAAGGCATTTAAAGCGCAATGGAAAAAGTCTAAATATTTTAAGGAAAGTTAAAGTATCTAAAATAAATCTCTGCTTGAATATATTTTAAACTGAAATTCATATAACTAGTTTGGCTCAGTGTGCTTATGTATGCGTCAACTTCTGCCCAGAATGACACTTGATGATGGAGATTTTGTTGCTTTCACTTTTGCCATTCTCGCAGTGGGTTGTTGTCCTTAAGCCTCCTGGCTGGCTGGCTGACTTGATTGGCATAGACGCCAAACGAGAGAAGAGCAACAGACGTGCATGCATCATCATCATCATCAGCATCAGCATCATGGCAGTCATCGTCATCATGGTTGTTGTCCTCCTGGTGGGTGCAGTTCCATTTTATCTCACTGTAGCCCACAATCAGGAGCCAGGACACGTCCGTCTCGAGGAGCAGCGAAGGTGTCAATGCAGCCCAGGCGGCGGCAAAAAGGCCAGCCAAGTCGCTCTTTTGCTCGTTCACTGTCTCCAAGGTGATTATCAATGGGATGCCTATATCCTGGCGCCGAAAGGAAGCCAAAGTTCGCTAAGTGAGCGTGGGAAGCTGAATAAGTCATTGAGCGAAAATTTCATCAAGGCATCATGATGGCATTTCGCTAATGCTCGCTTTCATTTGCGCCTTGCACAAGTTAAAAATTCAAATCAAGGCAAGGACACACACCAACACGCTGGCAAAGAGTTTATCAGGGAAACATGAGCGATGCGATGGAAATGGCGGCTGTCATTCATGTTGCATACTAATTTAAATACGTGGCACGCACAGAACGAGTCCTGTGGCAAACACAGGGAATGAGAGCGGGGGAAGGGGGGGGTGGTAAAAATGGTAGGAAACCCCGGGATACAGACGGTGGAAAATCCTGCCCACCTCACACCACCCACATTCCAAAATGCGGTGCTGTTACCCATTTCCGCTTCTGGCAGCAGCACAAAAGCCACTCGAGTCCTTGCCTCCAGGATGTGTGCCATGTTTATTGCTGCCTCTCTCTCTCGCTCTCACGTTCCTTCTCCCTCTGACTCCTATCCACCTACCACTACCCCGCAGAAAACCCTCCTGGAAACAAAGACAAGCAAAAATATTTTGCCGTTTTTAGTTGTCGCAAAAAGTTTGCTTTGTGCTTGCTGGTATATGTACTATGTGTTTGGGTTCGAGCGCTTTTGTTTATTGTATATTTGTTTGGCATTTTCTTGCACAGCATGTCGAAAAAAACTGGGAATCGGAGGCAAAACGGAGAAGTAACACGAGTTGACCAAAAATAGGGACAGAAATCTATAAAGGAGAGAAGCACGGCCACCGCCAAAGCTGGATTTTCAGCATTGTTTTCCTCTTTTGTAATCGGAATTACGTTTGCCATCGGTGCGTTGTGCGTTAATAAGGACTTCAATGGAATGGCTTAGGAGGATATTTTTCTGCGAAATTTAAAAATAAATACCTACAACAATGAAATCCCTGCTGTTGTAATATAAATCATTATTAAAATGAAAACAGCAAAAATCTGTTCTCTTTTATCTACTTTAGGTAAAATCTTCAAAGCATCTTCTGAAAGAATATTAAATTTTTAAAGCAACCCATATTTTGCATAATATATAACCGTGTACATTATAAACTTTGTTGTTTCTTTTTTGCGTAGCCTGTTTGTTTCGACCACTTCTCTTCGAAATTTGTTGTATTTCTTATGTGCACTGTTCAGTTCTTGTGCACAATATATATATATATATATACATATATTTGGGACTCGTTTCGAGTCGAGTATGTGTATTTGTCTGGAGGGAACTTGATGGCCCCGGCCAACCAAACGGCGTCCATTCAGACCATTCTATATAAATGCAAATTGTTATTGATTATGCTCCACATAAAACTATAAAAGACATAAGAACACACAAGCACAGAGATCCCCACATGGTGCCAGTTTTCTAGGATTCGTGTGCCATAATAAATTTTGGAGCATTGGCAATTTTTGACCCACAAGCAGGACCTCTATTTGGTTGTTTCTTTTTTTCTTTTGTTGTGCATATTTCTGGGAAATTCAATAAGAAGAGCTAGAAAGACAAACTATTTTCATTTGCACGCCAGTTTAGGCCATAAACTCAAATATCACCCATACGCCCCGATGGCCGGCCATAAATTCAAATCGAAATGCACTGTGACTGCTTGACTTTTCGCTTGACAGGAGTCAAAAGTTCAGTGAGCCTCATATTTTATACACCGAGAAAAAAAACCGAATACGATTAGATCAAGAACCCGTACATGAAAGGATAATACTTTAATCACAGAAAAACATTCCTGCTGCTTTTTATACATACTATATAATCATCATGAACTTTTTTCTTTGTTAGATGCCTATGTTTGATCATGACCTTTTCATATCGAAAGTTCATGTATTAAAGTCACAAAGTTCTCAACTTTTTCCAGCGTTCTTGTTGTTTCAATGTATGGATTTCAAGGAGTACCGAGGAAAGCGGCTGCCTGTCATGCAGAGTTTGGCAAACAGTTTGCTTGCGGCTGCAGGAACTCAAACAGTTTAGCAAAAACTTTTGCCACTGACATTTGCCCCAACAGCAGAAGTTACCCCGTCAATCTCCTCCAGCGTGCTGGAAAAAGCGCCGGTGAAATCGGTGACGCAGGAAAACATAATGACTTTGGTAATTACAGCCACCAGCTTCCCCACCTTAGAAGATATGAAAGATATTGTACATACCTGCCTACTTGCAATTACCTACTGAATTGGCTGTCCAACTTTTAATTGCTGAGGCATGCAAAACTCAAAATCAGCAGCAAGCCGCTAAAAACACGCACCAAATTAAGTGGATTTAAGGAGGTGGAGCAGACACATTCAGCTGATTGCACTTTCGTGTGCAAATCTAATTTTACACTTGCACTTCGAGGGGGCCTGGGAAAATTGCAAAATGAAATGCACAAGATCTCGAATCTGGGTTCCACAACCGCTGAATTAGGCAAGGCCATTATAAAATTATGAAAAATTATGAAATTGCGAAAATTGAAAAGCAGAGGATGGCAAGTCATGTGAGAAATCGGGCACACAGATCCCCACATTTCCTCGGTCTCTATCTCTGCATAATGGCAATGTGGAAATGTTTATCGGGGAAAATGGGCGAGAGTTGTAATTTTCATTTCACCTGGAAATTTGTGGCGTACATACCGCACTCATCTTTTATTCAATTTAAGTCAGCACACAATTTTCTGAGTACTAGGAAATCATTTTCCAGCTAAATTTTCAATTCTTTGGAAAGAACATCATTAGGGGAAAAGCCGCAAAGAACTTTCGCTTTTGGAAAATTAGTGAAACTGCTGTGTAATAAATGTAAAACTTAAACCAATAATTATTTTATATAATTTCTTATGAAAAAGTTTGTGATTAAATTTTGTCAGAATGGTTATTTAAGCACACTTTATCCATAATATAAATTTCAAAGCATTTGAGAGATTAGGCTTGGCAAGGCTTTAACTTTATGGCACACCCAGTCAGTTGGTCATGGAAAAGTTTGTTTCGAACTGGAAATCCGATTTAAATGGACAGTGCTCATATTCGAAGCTCTATGGTCACCATTTGAATGCATGACTGCCCACAGATGGCGACCGAAAGGGGTAGTTTAATTGAATAAACCGTAGTAAACCGTCGGACGGGCTTTTCATTCAATTTACCATCGAACACGACCGCTAACCCCCTCCCCCCCGCATTTTACAAGCGCCAATTAGTCGAATTAATGGTGAAATTTGATTTGCATTAAGCGCGCAGCCCGTAGAAACCATGGTGCACATGGTGGGATCCATGGAAGAGGAATGTCCTTGGCAGGCCCATTTTTTATATACCTTCTGCTTAATATGCAGACATATTCCACGGCGAGTGTGTAGATACATTTTTGAAATAACTTATTCATTACAGACAAGCGGAGAAGGGTGTGTGTGTGTGTAAATTATTCGCTCGCAGGCATAATAAATTGCTTTAAAAAGGAGCCGCCAGGCGAGCTGCCAAAGATAGCAGAACTTGGCAACAATTTAGTTGCCTTTTGTCCTCGTTGTTGCTACACATTCTGCAGGTGCCGCACCGCTTTGTATTTCCGCTCGCCGCCCACGCAAACAATCCCACTCATGTGTCGCCGAAAAAAGAAAAGGATTTTCCAAAGGCAAGCCGATAGAGGTGAATACACTTGGGAAAAGGAAAGCCTTTTGAAAATGACAAGACTTCCACATAATATCATACATTAAACTGTTTATCTTGTAGAAGGAATTTTTCCTTAACTAATATTGACTAGGCGTTTTACGGGCTTTAATGTTAATCTAATTTTTTAATAATATAATAATATTTGCATTATATTATTTTTGTTTTATACAAGTTTTTCCATGTTTAAGGCCTCAAACGCTTGCTTTCTAATCGAAGTTAACCGCGTATTTCGAGGCTGAAGGGAGGTCCTGATAAAATGGGTGGCTTTCACTCGAAAAACTTTGCTGTTTGCGGTGTCCAGCAGTGAAACAAGAACGTAAAGGTGGACAGCCCGCGCTAGACCGCCCACTTCGCACCGAGAGTTGAGGTCTAAGGACTATGGACTCTGGTCTCAGAATTCAGGACTCTGGACTCAGGACTATGAACACTGTGGTCTCGGCTCCACATCTCGGGTAAAAACATCCACGACTGCGACGACGACGACTGACGGCGACGAAGGTTTGTGCTGGCCTTCGTGAGTCGCAGCGCTCCGTTTCTGGCACATAATCATTTACATAATATACGGGAGCACCATCAGCACGACCACAGCGAACTCGGCGGAACAACAACTTGGCCAGGATAATTTCACTCTCGCAGGACGCGATTTTTGGGCAATTTGACGTGTGTGCGTGCAGGAGTTTGGTTTTATTGTGGTGGCGTTTATGTAACAACGAAGCGCGCACAATTTCTAATTCATTTTTACTTGTGAGGATTGTGAATTGCGCGTGGCAATGTGCCAGCCCCGCCCACCGCCTCCTGCGCCAGCCGCCTCCCGACGCGCTGCCGTTTTTGCGTTTTGGCCAACTTCTCGACGAGGAGCGCGCGTTCTGTGCCACAATGGGCTCGTTGGGAGACTGACTGACTGCGGGAATTCGAGTTTGCGTCGCTCGGTTTTCAGCTCGGCAAAAAAGGACATACAGCTGACGACGGGAGTTGTGAGTGAAAGCTGCTGGTCGGAAAAGCTCCAAGGAAAGCTTTGCGAGGGTGGATCAAAGAATATACATAACAGTTCGAACTTTGCAGATACAAAAGTAACTTAAGGATGTCAAAAAGAAGAACGGAATCAAAACTGTTTCATTAATAAATAATGATTAAAAACTGCATCATGTTAAGTATTTAAGTGGGCATTTAACTTTATGAAATATTACGTATACGCCTTGTTGTTTAAGGGCGACTTAAATCCTGAACCAAATATAAAAAACAGGTAAAAAGTAAGTTATTTTGAGTTAATTCTGAGCTGAGCTTTCCTTCTATTCTGATTACATATCCCAGTATTGTTTTCTTTATTTATTTTTGCCACAAATGCAACGGACTCGTAGCAAAAAAACACGAAAGCACTCCAACCACTTCGAGTGAAAGCTTATCCCCAGCTCACATGGCTCCCACATGCCACAAAAATGGAAACCTCCTGAACCCCCATACCACTTTTTGGTCGTCTTGTGTTTATGCAAAAAGCATCAGCAAAGGTGAAGCTTTTATTTCTAATTTAGCCCGAAAAATACAGTGGGAAAACTCCGACAGCATAGAAATGAGTTATGGACAGATACAAAGTATACCCATCGGATGGTCATGGGACTATTTTTGCAGCTTTTTGAGCGCGTGCGAGGTCATAAAATCGGTGCTAATGCCAATAATCCAAGACGTCTGGACCTGTCGGCTCTAATTATCATCGAGACGCATGCGAGGCCAATTAACCGAACCTAGTCTAACTCCAACTCTAACACTTACTCTGGCTAATAACTCACCTCTGGGGTTAGCCGATGTGTTGGCCAATAGACTCAGGAAGTTGTTGTTTTCGTCGTCGTCGTCATTGGTAGCTGCAAAGAGAATTCGAAATCAGAAGATGCCCATTAGTATGCAGCTTTGGTTTGCTTTGATGGGGAGCAGCCGTAGCAAACTACTGAAAAATCGTGTAGAAAACGCATATGTCAATTAAAAGCCTATAACAAAAGGCAAGCGACAAACAGGAGAAGTCAGTCGATTCCCACTAACACACAAATCGCTGCACGCAGAATGCCAAGTGAAACGTGCATGTGGGTGAAAGAGTGGAAAGTGCCGACTTAACTGGCATTGGAAACGAAGAAAGCCCTGCAGTTCCATTTATTGGGTTTTCAGCACTTAATCAACGTCTAGTTCTCATCTTGAGTAAATAATCACAGCTTAGTTTGTATGAAAACTAGTGATGATTTTAGCATTGGCATATCCTGCGGATTCATCACAAAATAGCACAATTTTAAGCTTTTAAATATTATGTATTAATCGTTTTTCCTTCACCTTATAAGAAGAAAATCTTCTCAAATTTCTTAAAATTTGCATCAACTTTGTATACCCGTTACATGCAGAGTGGAGGGGTATACTCGGTTCGTTGAAAAGTATGTAACAGGTAGAAAGAAGCGGAGTGGATCTAGCAATGTCCGTAGTGAACTACAAAAGGTAGAAATTTCAGATTAGGGTTCGGTAGCGATGAATTGTAAAACATCACAGATGTGAAGGGGTAGACCCTCACTCACACAGGTCACGTGCGGACAAAAAACGTGGACTTCCAGTCAGTCGTATTTCGAATCGAACGGAGTTCAGTTGAATCGGTTCACTTCGAATCGGTTAGATTTATTTTACATGCACCGAAAGAAATGTTTTGAATGAAATCTATTGAAAATAGCAGTAATATTCTCTCACATTGTGTCGAAAAAGTCGTGTCTAGCAATAGTCAATTAAACAAAGTAAAAACCATTTAAATTGCGAAAATATACATTTTTAATAGTTCAAGTCCCCTAATTTAAGTATTTAAGATATGAATTGTTTTGTGGTTTTTTCACTAAGAAATTCCCATACAAAATCAATGCCAATCTTTCTCCTGCAGTGTAAAAATTCAAATTGACTTAGCAACCGAATACGAGTGAATGAAAATGAATCCCAGAGTCGTTGGCTATAAAAATGCATTTACCTTTTAGAAGCACGGACACTGCACTGAAATGGCCAAATTGAAGGGAAAAGTGTAGTTAAGGGCAGCTTTTATTCAAAACGAATGCAAATCAAATGTGGCTTAGGAAATGAGTTTTGCCCAACGGAATTAGCAATTCGTCAGGCGAATTGGGTCAAAGTCAAATTAATAAAAGGCAGGAATCAAAGCATAGCATGCAATTTAACAATTATAATTGAAGCCATTCCGCCTGAGCTTTCACAGCCAATTTGCCGGGGGTCAGACTTCAGTTGCAATTACTTGTCGACGACTATCTGTGGGTCCACTATTTGGATGTGTGTTTGTGGAATTGGAAACAATTAGCAAAGTGTGCAGGAGATTTAGAGCGGAATGTCATAGCCCTAATTGCCCAGGAGCACACACACACACGCACGCAGTGCCAGAAAGGACGAAAGGACACCGGAACGAGGACGGGGATCACGGGGAGCGGGGGCAGTGCAGAATTTAATGCCGGAGACATGCAAAAATTACATCCTCAATTGCAGGACGCCCGTCGTTGTCACTCTCACACAAAAGCGCCCAAATTCAATAAACAAGGCGGCTTGTGCGGCGGGGATTCACTGTCTTCCGTCGCACTCTCTCAACTCACGCTGTCTCCCTTCCTCCTTTGGTGCGCATCTAGGCGTGTGGATTCATTACACTCGACGAAAATTTAGAAACATAGATACCACTCTTCTTTTACAAAAATTAAAATATCAATTGAAAGGGAAGTTATTTAATTTGTTTTAAAAAGTTTAATATATAAAATCTTCCCATTTTTTTGCGAATTAATAATATATTATTAAGGCATGCTCATGTATTTTTTCCAGTGCTGTAGAGCTGTTACATTCGAGAGTTGGAGACAATGCTGGACGTGTGGGCAGCTTGAAAGCAAAACAAAATCAATTGCACTTGCGAAACTCACGCGCCCCGAAAAGTAGGCAATATAAATTTGCGCACAGCTGCCATGCATCACGCACACACAGACAGAAAGCTACACACACACATAGCCACAGAGGAACAACATAGGCAGAGCGGCACATGCACACCAGAGAACTGCAGCCCGCCACTGGCACTCTACGTCCACCCGATAAACACTCGGTCTCTAGGCACCCTGTCTTTTTTGACACCCTACTTGCGGCAACAGAAAATATTCGGGTGTTTTACCAACGTTGTGTTTTTGTTACGAGTAAAAAAACCACCCGAGGCCTGCTGCGCAAGAGCCGTATGGGTGAGTGGACGCACAGTCAACGATCGGCCGCAGGTCATTTTTTGTACGCCTAAAATTTGTATGGGTGGAAGCGCGACGGGTATAAGAAATGAAGGGTAAAAGGGAATACCCAAGAAAAATTTCGTGCTCATGTCGGGTGCCACCCGTTTCGAATCATTGCCTTACTTGTGAAAAATACAAGTCGCTAGCTGAATACTCTAATGACAAATATTCTTGCATAAATTCATTTTTGAAATGAATTTTGTGACATTAGATTCGGCTACATAGATTCGGCTACTAGCATTATTACTATTACTATTATTTTTACTATAATTTACATTTAAATAATAAAAACGTTAATAATATATATAATATATAATAATATATAATATAATATATAAATATTTATATATATATATATATATATATATATTATATAAGAATTAAATTACATATATATATATATTAATAATATATAATTTAATAAAATATAATATAATATATATAATTATAATAAAATATAATAATAAGATGAAGGGCATATTTTACAAAGTATTCGACAAAGTCTAGAGCCACGCCGAAAGAATAGTGTGTAAACGTATGGAGTGTAAAACGTATGGAGTTACGCATCTTGTCTGTGACTCGACTATCTACAAGAGTAGATAGACTGATAGAGACTATCACCCGAGTATTTTTAGAAACACCCGAGTATTTTTGGAAACACCCATGTGTTTAACGGTAAACCTACAAGTGTTTTTGTCACTCATCCCTTTTTAGGCATTTGTCTTTTTCTGACTGTTTGTCTTCTCTACCCTCCGTTATGGGTGCCGAGTATGATCGGCACCCGCGACGCAGGTCACCGTATTGATTCGGGTGCGGGCACAACGGGGTGTCTTGTCAACATGTGCAGATGTATACTGTGTGTTTGTAAGTACCCGCGATGTGCGTGGCGGGTAGCACCCGCACACAAAATTGTTGGGTGTGAGTCGAGTGGTAAAAAATGCCACCCTTGCAGTTCTCTGATGCACACATTAAGCCATTAGTCAGTGGTCAGAAAAACGACAGCAACATGGAGGCAACATCGATTTGGTCGCGTTTCTGCGTGGCAGTACCTTCAATTGAAATCTACACAATGGCCATATGCGTGGGGTAAGCCATGGAAATGGCTGGTGGCCCCTTTGGCCAACCCCTTTGCTGAACCTAAAACCCATCGAAGTGTGCACCCAGCCAGCCAGTTAGCCAGCCAGCCAGCGGAGTAACTGCACGCTCCATTGAACGGCAAACGGGCAACGTATTTCGCCAATTACTGCGACCACCTTTGACAGTTTGGCCAACAGGAGGAGCACATACATGCATCCTCCGTGGAGCTGGGCATCTTGAGGCGGCAATTGATTGTCGTAAACAATGGAGTCTGATTTAATGGAGAGTGCTATGCCCGGACAGGCGGTAAGCTGATTTAAATTATCGCACTTGTGCGGCGTTTCGGCCAGGCCAGGTACATAGTTCAATTTGGCCAAAACAGCTGGCCAACAATCGGGTTTCCCCCATGTGGCCAGTTTATGGCCTGCCTTTGGGTAAATTATAACCAACAAGATAATGCCTTGGGCAAATTATCGAATTGAAAAGCAGTATTTGCACTTGTGTCTTGGTTTAGAAATTAATAAATTTCAGAGCAGCAGTGTGCTAAATCTAAACAAGACTATTGATCTTTGCCAGCTTTGGGTGATATATATACATATGTGGTAATTTCTATGGTAGACCATTTCGTGTTTGAACAGTATGAGGTGAAAAGTGGGATTGGTTGCATAAATAGACGAAATGCATTAAGCTTTATTAATATCAAAAGCATTAAGCTTGATTAGTATCAATAGCAGAAGTAATCTGGGGAAAATCCTTAGTTAAAATGTTTATTCGGTATAAATTTTAGAAATGCTTTCTAAGCTGTTACTATGTCAGAAATGCGTTCTCTAAGGACATATTTCAACTATTCAGTAGTTTTCCCCGCCGTCATAATCTCGTTTAGTGCTAACCCAGGGGTATTCATTAACCTCTGTCATTCCGCCGGGTTCGTTGACCCTTCCCTTCATCGTTTTTCCTGGAAAAGTGTCGCTGTCAATGCAGCAACTGCAGCAGCAGCAGCAGCAGCAGCCTAATGCATAATTAAGTGTGTGCGCCAGTGTGAGTGTGTATCTGTGCCGCTGAGTGTGCGGCGCAAGTGTGCGTGAAATGCTGCTGCACCTTGTTGCCGCTGCTCTCAGGCAGAAAGCTGACACACTTAAAAGTCGGCAAATGCAACTGCAACTTAAAGTTGCAATCTCAGTCCCGATTTAAAGCCCGTTAATGCAAAAGTCACGTTCATGCTGTTAAAGTGGCCGCAAAAACTAGGAGAAAAATAAATCCAAACCGCTGGCATCTGCTTTTCGCATTTGACATTTGTGCCCAGCCATCGGCAGCAGCTAACTTTGTATGCAACAACATGATTTGCGTTCACAAATTGCCGCCGACTTCCGTTCGTTCCGTTGAATCCGTTGATTTTCACCCAAAGACAGCCGCTGGGCTTTGGTTTTGCTATCTTCTGGCAACTTGCAACTGGCAGATGGTATCTGCAAGTACATCCTCATTACACCATGCCTTCGGATTGATTTCATTCGCCTTTTTCCACATCAATCAACCGGCAACTGCAACATCATGTGCCTCATTATGCTTACCAACCATTGATGGCTCCTTAAAGTGGGTCAAAAGGTGATTTTTCTCCTTCGTTTTGCTAATTTTCCAAGGTTTTTGCGGTTGGTGTTGTTCGGTGTTCGGTGTTTGTGAAAACGCCAATTGCCAGTTTCCCATCAGGCATATCTGACTACCGGAAAATCGGTAAACTTCAACAAGCCGCGATAATCATCGCTCGCAACTTGAACTTGATCTTGAATGCAAAGCGGTTCCATTTGCCCGGCCATGCATGCACGCCCATATGTGTTCACCACTCGATTATATCATATTTTCCTACGCATTTCCACTCCACTTAATGCCAAATTATCTGCACTGTACATTTTGTTCATTGTTGTTCTGTTTTGTTTTCATTCGTTTCGTTATTATTTTTTTTCAGCTTTTCAGCAAAATGTTCACCGTCTGTGCAGCGTTGCATGTCGCAGTGTGTGTTTTCTGTTATAGTATATTTTTTTCTGTATTTTACTTGCCAGTTCTGCTGCGGATTTTAGCCAGACGTTTTTTTTAGATTTTTTTTTTGTGTTCTACTGCAGCGTGTGTTGGTCGAACGGACACACGAGTGAACAAGCGGACAATTAGAGCGCTCAAAGTCGCGTAACACTCGCCAAATGCCGGCAACTTGGCAAGTACGTATGTACGTAGTACGTAGAATGCCAAATGAACAGCCGTTTAGAACGTATCTGCTAGATACATATACATACATATAGTGAGTATGTGGGATATATAGGGGTATATACTTTAGAATTATTTTTTATAAAAATTAAGTAACAAATTATAAGTATTAACTACCTATGTATTTGTTGCTGTCTGTAAAAGTTAAATTAAATTATTGAGTCCCAACCAAACAACTTTTAAAACGCTGATAATATTGTTTTACTGTATATATCAAAAAACTGTAGATTTTCTCATAATAATAATCATAATCATATAATCATATTCTTTTAGAATCAGCACTTTTGTAGGGTACTCAACTCTTCCAAAGAACTTAGTTCAGCTGCCTCTCTGCATCAGTTGTTTTCCATTTCCAATTGGTTTTTTGTGTGTTTTTGAGTTTAGATTATTTATGTATTATTTTTATTTTCAGTTACCCAGCAGCGTCCGTGTGCAATGTTAATTTTTCAGCTTTCCATTTCAATGAGCTGAATGAATGACATTTTGTGCGCGAGGCAATGGCAAAAGTAAACCAGACCAGACCAGACTTAAACGATCCGTTGACAACCTGGCCACGATCCATCTACAATATCTGGGAAAAAAGAGAGACTGGAGTGGGCAGCGATGGTGGACCAGAGTTTGATCAGCTCTTGCGCAATCCATTGGCTGTGCAGGTGCACAAGTTTATGGCACAAGAAGTACAAGTGTACTGGAGTCTCGCAGACCTAAGCTCTCAAATGATCGAACGAATTGAGGTGATCGTGCTTGTATCTTTTTTTTTGCTGCGCAATTTTGCTGTCGCAGCATTTGGCCATGGTGGTTCTTCGATCTTCAGCTCACCTGTGTAATAAAGCCCGCAATTCCGTTACTTTTTTCAAGCCACGCTTCATCAGTTAATTTGCCGCTCGATCAGCACATTTTGTCCGCGCTTTGTATTACATTGTTGAGAGCACCCAATAATGGTAAAGTAATACCACTGGCCATCAGCACTTTCTGCACTTTATCTAGGTGGTGCTCAAAAGTATCTGAGACTTCGAGTCTGTCTCGGTTTCAGTCTCAGTCTCAGTTTCTTTGCCAGTCAGTCAGTCGGAAATCGGCGGAAAAGTAGCTCGCTTATCAGCTGCCTTCAAGTCACCGAAAATTACGTTGCAAATGCCAGCGACAAATTTGTTGAGGGGCCAACACGAGGAAGCCAATTCTACGGACTTTGCAGCTGGCCGGCGAAAATTGCATTGCCAAATCGTCTCAGTTTTGCGCAGGGATTCGCCAGCTGAAGTACTCGAAAAAATACTATGACTTTCAAAAACTTAGTAATTAATTTAAAAAATAATAAACTTCCTTTAAATGCGTTGTAGATATATATAGTTATACTTCATTAACTATGAGTTGATTGAGAATGCTTTATACCAAATATATTTTCAATTTTAAATAGCTATAAGTCCTGAGATGTCTAAACTCATTTCTTTCAGTGCATCTCTAGGAGGCACTTGTCTGTGGAGCTCGTCGCTGCCATTTGTCATGCGATGCCGTTTTCCGTTTCCATCTCCCATTTTCCACTGCTCCGGCAATTGGCGCTGGCATTTGGGTAATTTTAATGAGCGGCGCTTGTAAGAATTTGCGACAATTTGACAGCAAATTGCCAGTGCGGCCGACTGCGAACTGCAACTGCAACATCTGCGGGAGTGTCTGCTTAGTGGCAGCAACAAAGCATTTGTGTCAAAGTTGCAACATCGTGATGCGCTTATCAGTATGTTGTCGATTCGAAATGTGGGCCATGCGCGATAACCGAAACCCAATATTTGAAATGCGACAGCAAATTGATTCCATTTAGTCGAATAAATCAACCAAATTATGTCGGTCGAGCAACTTAATAATCAGCTGCACTAGTTTAGCCAATAAATATGCCCCACTTTGGTCCATTTGAACTGGACAGTCGACCAACGCCGCAGCGTGTGTTGCAAACATTTAGCCCAGCCATTGCCATCAAAATCGAAATCCAAATCGAGTGCGACGGAAAACGCGCCCTTTGCCACTTTATGTGCGACCGGTCAGTCCCGAGGCCAGCCACAAATGTTACAGTTTGCTCAGAGTGCCACGCCCCCAAATCACCCATTTGGTGCCACAGGCAGAGGTGTGGCACAACACTGGAAATAATTTGGGGGGTATAACAGAAAGAAAACTAAATAGCATTCCATAGAGATCTTTAATAGTCTTTTATGAAATGAATATATTAAAATAGATTAATTTGTTATAAAATGGAAATAAATTCTGGTTTACATCCAAAAACTATACATATTATAAAAGATTATAAAGGTTTCAATATTTAATTATATTATTATTTAACTTTAGTCTTTAACTTTAACTTCCTTTTGTGGAAAGCATTTTGCAAGACCTGCTAGCTTCCTAATTGATTGCGATAAATATATTCAGATTACATAAGAGAATAGATAATAGAATTACATTCAAGATAGCTAGCTTTTTCGCCGAGTGTAATAAAACTGGGAGCGAAATCGATCAGCTTCTGAGCCGCGTTCGTGCAACTGCATAGATTTTGTGCAATGTTTGGCCAACGCAACGGCAACTGATTTACCATGGCCCGCGGCTGGAATTTCCGAGTGAATGGCACTCTCACCTAAAACTGCCCCTACTGGAGTCTGGAGTGGAGCCCCTTCTGGTCATAATAAATGAAATCCCATTTGGATACTCGACCCCACCACCGCTGCCAACGACCATCGGAATCGAATCGAAACGAAACGAGACGAATTTTATTCATGGCGCATTTGGTATAAACGACGTTTACACATATTGAAATCTCAAATCCGAAAATGTGAAATGTGGAAATCTCTGCAAATGGAAAGTCACAGCGCAAACACACGCACATTTCCCCCTTTCCCCATGTGTGCCGAAGGGTTTTGAGCTTATAAACTTGTTGTAAAACTCATAAAAATATGGCCAGCAAAATGGAGGGGAAATTTTTATTACCCATGCAACGAAGATCAAATGCGCTGCGAGCATCAAATCGCTTTCTTTGCTCGAATGCAAGACAGATTAAATTGCATCATAGATTTGGTTTCCACGAAATGGGAAATTATCCATTAAATTATTGTCAGTCGCAGCAAGTGTCAAAATATTGTATTATTTATCTATTTTAATGCTAATTGGATTTATAACTTAAATATGAAGTAATGGAATGGTTTTTTTGATATAACATGCATACAATTCTTTAGATTTTATTAACAATTCCATAAAGGAAAATTTATGAAGTTCTGCTCCTTTTTAGAGTGCGTGACAAATTCAGCAAAGGCCAACTTTTCGCATAAAGTATATAAATCGAGACCGCATTGTGGCAATGAGCCAGCAAAATCATACTTGCATCAACTTTAAAACCAGTTTTGCGTGAGCCCAAAATCAGGCTGGCTGCCCTAAAAAATCACAAAAAAAAAACCAAAAAAAAATGGGCGGAGTGTTCCCTACAGACTGCATTTCACTCGAATAATTGAACATTTTCGGTGACCCAATTTAAGGCGACGCCTGAATATAACAAATTGCACCATTGGGCCACGCCCCCCATTTTCCATTCGGTCGCAAAGCCGCATTTTCTCCCCGCGCCCCTCTAAAAGTTCCACCTATTGATTTTGTCGCAACTTAACTGCAAAGAGCCGGGCCAAAAGTTTTACTGTAGCCTGAAACCTCGGCCCGACTTGCTGACACGTTCAGTTTACTTGGAGTTTCTTTCGGTTGAAAGTAAGTACACCTATATGTACATATATAGTATGTATCTGCAGGGGGCGCCATGTGTGTGCGCACTTGTGGCCAATAACTTTCAAATGGCCAGGTTTGAAAGTTGGTATGGGCCACGACCACTGAATGCTACCAATCATTGTTCGCTGTCAGCGGCGAGGCAGCTGCAGATTCAATTAAACTTTGCCTTCACGCTTTCGATCAGTGAAAGTGAGTAAGTCGCAATTGCCATCCATCCAGCCATCCATCCATCCATTCATCCATCTATCCAGCCATCTAGCCAACCCCTTCGATCGGCCAGCCACAATCAATTTCATTGGCAGTTGCAGTTGCAATTGCAATTGCAGTTGCAATTTCAATGACCATTCCAGTTGCACTTTTAGTCGCATTGACAGTGGCTGTATGTCAAGTGCAACGGCCACTGAACTGCAGCGAAAAGTGAGATGAAATTCCATCTTGGCCATGTCATGCAACTCCCTTTCCACTTTTAAGGTCAATAAAGAGAAGGATTTCTATTAGATTATATTAAATTTAAAGATTGAAATCAAATAAAACAGAGGTATTTATAAATCAATTTGATTATATCCTTTCTTTTAATGATAACAATTTAGTAAAATGAGCTGATTCTAAAAGTGACCTTAATCCAGCTACTTTAAAAACAATTTAGCCAATTATCCGTTGATTGCTCCTATAGCATTCGACGCCCCGAATGTATGGATTACACCCACTTGATCGGCAAGTTCACTGCCACCCAGGCGCATTCATTGCAACCCGAAACGTCTCAATGCAGCAGTGCACTTATCCATGTACTATATACTTATATACATATGAATTATAACTCGCCAGGCGTGCAATTAAAGCGAGCATCCGCTTTAAATTGAAATCGAAACTGTTCGCGGGGGAAATGGCGATACAGTCGGAGTGCATAAATCTAGTACAAGCACGAGCGGCCAGAACAATAGATGCAGCCAACAGCCGAAGGGCAAGTGAAAGGGGATTGGGGGACACTTCCCAAGGGGGAGCTGCCTGAAAGGAGCGGTGTGCCTCTAAAGCCGCCGGCTGGCGACGCTCAGTTGCATTCGGCCGGAGGAGCAACAAACAGCACGCTTGGCCAACGCTGCGTGATGAAGTGGCCATGTATGGACGAGCCTGTGACTTCCACTCTCCGATTCTTGCGTTACAAGCATATAAAAGATATGTGTATATATATAGCAAAATTGGCACATTTTACTCGCTTTCAACAAGTTCAGAGATGCGAAATGGAACAGCTAACAATGGCCAAGCAACCAAGAAGACGAGACCACACACGGAGAAAATCATACTCAATCCCCTATAAGGTTTAAGGTAACAAAGTATGTACACACTTGCTTAGAATTTTGTTATCTTTAATGACAGTAAGAAAGATACCTTAGTTTTATTTCAGTGCCTGGCAGGAAATGCAGGTTACTGTGATAAGATCTTGTGGATTTCCTTTACATTAATTAATCCAAGTGCAGTTGGGCAGCAGAGGAAGTCGCCTCAACCGTGTCAATTTGTTATTGAGAAGGGATCTTATCCCCCAGAAAGATCTCTCCAGAATAGAAAGCCTCCGTCGAGTGCGTTGACAATGAACCGTGTGCCCAATCCGCAACTTAACTGCCATCGAGAATGCCAGATACCCACTTTCGTATCAAATACTAACTGTAGACTAATGATACCACCATATTACCTGGTTTGTGCAACGTCATCCGAGGGCTATTTAGACCACCACCGACATAATCCGCTCTGGGTTCACCTGTCCAACCGGCTATCTCGGAATCAACCATCTACATCTCAATCGCAAGGTAATGCCATTCCATTGAGACCCGATTGTTTGTTTCTTCAGAGCTGGAGGACTCTTCTCCGGCTGGCCTATGGAGTATCTGTGTTAATTTCCGCTCAACTGTTAGTTTTATGACTTCTTCGAGACGTTCCCACAGGGCCCAAATACATTCAGCTGTTGCTGCTGCTGCGTCACATGGAAAACAACAAATGGAGAAAAACAAAACGAAGACCAAAGAGGCCAAATGAAATGAAATGAAAAGAAAGCCGCGGGTCAGTTTTGAATTATTTATATAGGGAGCCAGCTTGGAATCAAGCATTTCGTAAGAAAATGCTAATTCAAACGTAAGAAAGCGATGGCTTTGTCAAAGGAAAGCTAATTAGATGGACCCCAGGTCAGTGGGCGAACTGCAAAAGACCCAAGGCACAAGTCTCCAGAGTCTAGACCAAAGTCAAGGGTTTGTCTTTTAATTGTTAACAAGTGAAGCGGCTCCCGCGAAGCAAAAATCAGTGGAGCGTGGCAGGTAAAACTGAACAGGTGAATGTGGGCGAAGGAAACGAATGCAAATTCGCCGGCTGTAATTGTGTGAATAAAACAGTCAACAGTTGTGGCCAACGCCTCGACACGCAACCCAGTCCCGACCCTTCCGCATGTCTTTTGTTTTTAATTTTGATTGAAAAGAAAATGAATTCATTTCATAAGTCCCCCGCGGCAGCAGCCGAGAAATTAGCATAGTTTTCGTTCAAGATGGGGGAACTGTGCTAATGTTACAAACTTGCTTCCTGTCGAGATTTTCGCGCAGTTCATTAACTTGGCCACAAAGTGCAAATTTCACTTTTTTCCCGCACATTTTGAAGTTCAACGAGCAGGTAAACCAAACCCCAGCTCCACACTCCACATACCAAGAAACCAGTTGAATAATAAGCCAGGTCTTTTCACGGGGAAATTGCAAATTACCGCCTCATAACCTGCAGGTTCATGGCGCTCATTGAAGTCCCCCTTTGGGGCATTTAATTAAAAAATACTTTCACTGCCTGTTTATTGCAAATGCCAAACTGACTGACTGCCAGTCATAAATTTATGCCAGCTTGTTGGTCATAATTGTGAGAAATCTTAGGCGACAGTTGGCCAAAGGGGTTTGGCGGAAATCACGACAGGATCGGATAAAAATGTGACTGGTCGCAAAGGAAATCCACCGCGATGTGGAGAAAGAAACTGATTGCTGGGTTGTTAACTGGGCTCAAATCAGGGCTAATTGGAAAGTTAAGTTAGCTATAATCTAATAGCAAAGACTTACTAGCGCACAATAGCATAATTAAGTATTTAGATAGCTTACTTCATGAATTTAATATTTTTATTAATAATTAAACTTTCAACCATAACGAACACAAAAACATCAAAAAACTGGTTCAAGTATTTTATCCGATTACAGCATTCCAAGAAATATAATTCTATTTATTTTCTCTTTTTAGTACACTCTAATTTTGTCGTTTAAAAAAACAGTGTAGCACTTGCATCTTTAAAGAAAACCGGAAATAATGAATTAATCAAAGATAACTTTCGTTTGGCGTACGAGCAATGAAATTTGTTACCATTTCAATTGAAACCGTATAACTATTATGACCCTTTTATGGAGTTCAGGCCAAGAAGACCCCAGCCACATAATTAAACTTAAAGACTGTGCTGTTATGGCCACAGTGCTCTCAATGAGCCACAGCCCCCAATAAACCAAATGCGAAATAAAAAACTACTCAAAAAAGCTATATAACCAAAAGGTTGGAAAAAGCCAAATTAAAAAAAAAGTCAACAACAAAAAAACACAAAAACGTCGAATCGCTTTTCGCAAGCAAACGTGCTGTCATTAAATTTAATAAGCACTTTTTCAGGCCAAGCTTGGATTTTTTTCCCGCTTCTAGCCCTAGTCTAGCCCCCTACCCCCCTTTCGTCACCCGGAAAAGCAGAACTGGCGACCAGCAAAAGCAAAGCTTTTAAAAACGTAATGGTCTAGCAAAAACAAAAAAAAAAAAAAAGATGAGTACGAATACAAAAAATATAAAAGAAATAAAAACTACAAATAATGTTGCTCGGGCTTTTTCAACTCTTTTTCCCCTTGCTTTCCATTGAATTTTCTTGGCGGAGTAAATGAACTTTGTTGGGCGCCATCGGCACTGTCTAACGGTTCATCTGGCAGAAGGGGCTACACAGATTTCCCGATTTCAGGCCCCAGTAGCACACTTTTGCTCATAAGTGAGTGAGTTATGTAACAGTCGTACGCATAACGCTTCACACTTTACACTTTATGCGTTCTCGGTTGGTTATAGGAAAATGATATATGGATGTAAGTATGGGGCAAACGTTTATGTTCGGACAAATTAAGAGTTTCTGGCTTCCTGAGTGATCTCGCATTGGGTCCGACAAATTACTGACCAAATGCAAAAGAAAAAACCCGTTAATGAAGCAAGAAATTGAGCAATTATATAGAGGCAATCCAGTTTAAAGCCCGGCATGTGGTGATGGAAAGAAAATGCCCTTTTAAATGCGGCACGATTGACTAATGCACTCGAAATAGGGCTATAACATATTTTAATAGCTTAGGGATTTTTTAAAACTCACCGTAATATCAGGCAAAAGTCTGAAAGTAAAAGAAAAGAAACAATTAGATATAGAAACTAAGAAATTAGAAAATATAAATACAATATATATATGAAATATAAAAGTATAGTAATAAATGCAAATAAATCATCATAAACTACATTGCAATTTGTGACACGATTAAATTGCACACCGAAATTAATTCACACCCATTTTCTCCAAGTGTATGGACGAGGAAAAGGCTTTGACGGAAACGCTCATTACGGAAACCCACCGCAAGGATGGCGGTTTTTGTCTGGCAGCAGTGCACCAGATCCCCGAGCATAATGGTTTCAGTTTGAGTTTGTGCCTCAATTTCAATGCAGCGCACAAAGGTAAGTCCCCGGACTGGGCCGAGTGTTGTGAAAATAATAATAATAATAAAAATATGAGAAATATGCATAATATAATATCGCGTTTCGGTCGAAAAGTGTGCAGAAGTTTTTCGCATTCAGTGCACACGAACGAGCACCAACGTGCCCGAATCCCGGTGCCAACATCCCACATCCAAGGGGAAAACTGGGAAAAGGGGCCATCCTTCGGTTGGGTGGGAAAATGTGGATGGGTTTCGGGCGGCGATGAGTGCACGGCTGCAACTCCAACTTTGGCTGCAACTGCCAACTCAATTATAAAACGAGGAACAACGCACAGAACACATTAAAACTGCAAGTGGAAAGCTTGTTTTTCTTTCTATTTATTTTCGTTTTTTCTTGTTTATTTTGCGTTCTTTCCACTTTTCGCTTTTCTGCAATTTATTGAGTTCTCTCTTAAGCATTGTTTTGCTCCCTCTATGCGGAACAATATAATGGCCTGTATTCCGAGCAAAGCAATTCCTCCTCATATTTCTGCATGCAATTGGAAATTGTGTGCCGGGGGCAACAAAAATGGGAGTGCATAACTCAGAGCGCCAATAAAGCACTAAAATCCAGTTGGTCACTCACTTAACTTGAATTTATGAGAATCGCAGAGAGAGGTGATGTTTTTGCACTGCTTGGCTATGTGGCTCAATGACATGTTTTTATGGTGCACATTTGTATTCATTTAAACGTGTCTTGCTGCAGGCTTAAATCAAGTCCTTAAGCTTCGAGGAGTTTATTTTAATTAGAATGTAGTCTTAGTTAAAATCACACTCAAGGTACTTCTTTTAAACTTTAATTTATAATTTATTTTTCTTGATATGTTAATCACAAATAAAAGAGATTGTATCCAATCCATTGTGGTTGCCTATTTTATGATATTGCTTGTCTGCTGAAGCAGCTATTAATATATTTTATGATCAACTTGAGAGACAATTCATCAGCAGGTTGCCCCGTCATTAGGTCCAGGAAGTCATCACATGCAACATTATAGGGCGATGGGAAAACGGGGAAAAAGCCATTTCAATTGATCGACGCCGTCAGCTGTTTGATGGACGCAACATGAGCCAGCAATTTGAGGCACGCAGCCAGGAGAGAGCAGGTGCTGCGGGCCAAACCCAAAAAACTAAAAGAACTCTGGAAGCCTAAAATTGTTTGAGCAAAGGGAGGCAGTTTCAGGGAATATTGAGGAGTGGAAGTATGCTGGTGATGCCGGAAATGCAATTGTCACATGCAACCGCCACCACGCCCTCTAAAAAAAAAAAAAAGAAAACAAACTGAACAGATGAACTTAGACACCCCCATTTTAATGGACATCCCCCGTCCAACTTTCCAATCAAATGCCATGGCAACGAACTCGTGGTGTTTGCGTGTGGGCGTCTTAATGAATATTGGAAATCAATTCAACAAAGTCAGCCGAAAACGGCGGAAAAGCCGCCGAGGCGAAGTCACTTTATCACTTTAGCAATGAGCACGAGCGCGACACTTTTCCTACACGGAAATCAATTGGGGGTGGGTTTGTAACATTAGCGATCATTCCTTATTCAGTGCTCTTGCCACAGTTAGCACACATGTCCTATTAAAAACCTTTACCTAGAAATCTTCTACAGAACACTACCATATATAGTTATGTCACGTCCTATATGCACTGGAAAAATATATGTAGCAAAAATCATTTTAAAATTACATTGAATGAGAATGCCAGTTCCCAAAGTAAATATTATAAAACATCACAAATGTTTTTTTTAGGACTAGAAACGAGACCTTTTCATCTTCATAAAAACTTTATTGTCAGCTCTTTAGAAAAAATGTATAAATGCCAATTTATGGTTCATTAAACAGACAATAAACGAAGTATAAATTTGCATATCAATTATAATTTTTCCATTCTGATGAATATAATAAATATATCAGTCATAATTTAAACAATCGTTTTTTTTATTTGCAAAAATGTGACCCAGATAAACAAATCTCAGATTGACATTTATTCAACTATTAATTTAATTTGATTATCTGATGAGATGCTTAGCACTCAATTTCCCAGCGCCAACTAATCTAAATTGTAGTGGGCGTTTTTCGCTCGAGTGTAGAGAATGGAAAATCGAGTTTCGCTGTGGCACGTGTGAGTTTCCCGGCTCTCGCTGTCATATCGCTTTCCCTGCGGGATCTACAAGAAGCAAAGAAGACCGTCTACGACATGTGGCACTTAAATGGGCAGAGTCGGATGAATATGGAGATATGGAAAGAGCTGGAGGAACCGGCCGAGCAGCAGCTGTCGGTGTTATGTGTCTGTGTTCTGGCCAAACATGTTTTAAAACCTCCGCCCCCCTTTCCATTTGGCATGTGCTGGATAATTTGGCAAATTTCGAGTCCAACTGCGTTTTCCTAAAGGAACTGCACATGATTTTATTGTTGCGTTTTTGCACCGATGCTAAGTAAATGTTATTACAACAATAATAATGCTTCGGAAAAAATAGGAAAGGAATTTTTGTGCGAAAACTCTGCGCTGCATGGAAAACTTGAAAAACCGGCAGTGGCAAGAGACCAAGACCACAAAATGCCCCAGCTGGCAGCATCGAGACATTAACGATTCACACATTTGCGGCAACATAATTTCAGTTGCCCAGATAGTCGGATGTCAGCTAAAGTTGCGGATTTCCAAATGCCGGAGTCGTATGCAATTGGCAAAAAAAAAAAAGCACTCGATGGGGCAGCCACATGTCGTGGTCGAAGTTGCAGGCCAGCAAAAAAAAAAAAAAATAAAAGGAAAAAGCTCTGGGCCAACATTTGTGCGCAATTACGAAAGGCCAAAACCAAGCGGCTACAATGTGGCGGCCATCATAATTTCCATTCAGCCAGCACGGGCAAAGAAAACATTAAAGGAAAATTGAGTGGCACCAGTAGCATTAGCAACGGCCAAGTAATTGCAGGAAAGTGCTGGGAAATGAAAGGAAAGAGGGACTCGGACTTTCCTTGGACCCATTCCACAGACCAGCAGCCAAAAGAGCTTATAATGGAAACTTTCAAGTCGCTTTCAAGATGATTTCTATGGAGATAGTTTCTATACATTGCCATTCAAAGGGATTGCAGCCAGACATTCCAAAGGGAATTGATCTTTTGTGGCTCTTAGGCTTTTTATCTTAGAAATGTCTAAGGAATCCCTTTCAGTTATAGCTAAGAACTTACATTGTTTATACCATGATAAACCATGATCGTGATTATAGATCGAAGTAGTCGCAGCTTGAGTTTTCTCTCGGCAAGCTGACAGGTCGCATTGAGCGTAGTTCAGCCTCCGTAGAAGTAAACCAGAAAGTGACTCGAAATAATTGAACAAAATTCCAGTAAGTACGAATGTGATAGTACTTAATGGCTTAGCCCACTCATGGTGGTTATTCCCCCCCAGTCCAGTGACATGTCCGAACTGCAAGCATCGCTACTGCTCAATCGCCAGCTCTCCGAGTTACAACGCCATCCCGTCGAGGGCTTCTCCGCCGGTCTGGTCAGCGACTCGGACATCTTCAAATGGGAGGTGGTGATCATCGGTCCCCCGGATACGCTGTACGAGGGCGGCGTCTTTAAGGCACACCTGATCTTCCCGAAGGAGTACCCACTGCGCCCGCCCAAGATGAAGTTCATCACCGAAATCTGGCATCCCAATATCGACAAGGCCGGCGACGTTTGCATCTCGATCCTCCACGAACCGGGTGACGATAAGTGGGGCTACGAGAAGGCCGAGGAGCGCTGGCTACCGGTTCACACCGTGGAGACGATCCTTCTTTCCGTGATCTCCATGCTCACCGATCCCAATGATGAGTCGGCCGCCAATGTGGATGCGGCCAAGGAGTACCGCGAGAATTATGCGGAGTTCAAGCGCAAGGTCACCAGGTCCGTCCGCCGGAGCCAGGAGGAGGTGGAGTAGACCGGATAGACTGGGCAGTGACATGATGATCAGAAACGGCACACATGCTAATCACGTGAATAAAGAGACCAACTAGTGGAAATCTCGCACTTTGAAGTGTCGAAGGTGGGGAGAATATCTCCTAATTGGAGCCTCCAATTAGGGCATTGCAATCTCTTTGAGCTTGCGCCAATTCAGCGACACCTGTCGGCATTAATTACACTTAATCGCTTTCGGAGCTACGGGTATTACCTCCTGGCATAGGCCGATCTTAAGCCAGTGTGCTTAATAGGCTTAGACCTCTTCTAGTTGCACACTGACACAGTTATGGCCGTTCTCTGTGGTTGCTCTGTGGCTTCCAGAGGAAAGCTGAGGCAGCTGGCCACTTGGCCGCTTTTTTATGGTCTTCACATGGCGACAAAAATTTACACATGCACTGAGCCAAATTCCAGCGAAGGGGATCAGCATTTCTTTTCACTTTAAATACGATATTTAAAATATTAAATATTAATCAAGTGAATTGGCTTTTAAAATGTTAACTTTAACCACGTTCCTTGAGCACCGCTTTTTTTCCAGTGCAGGAACAACAAATTGCCAATGTTGCTGTTGCTCTTGGTGTTGCTGTTGTTGGTTGTTGGTGTTGCTGTTGGTTGTTGCTGTTGCTGTTGCTGGTGGCGAATGGCCAGTAGTGTGACAGCAGCAACATCAGAAAATGGCTCCATACACCGACTTGTTTTGGTGAGTGGAGTGTAGTGGAGCTCCAGTGCGGAGCTCCTGGGCAACGAGTCTAGAGTTCAGCTGCCAGCATTTTTGTGGTTAGCTGAACTTGTTTTTGCTGTTGTTGTAATTGTTGTTTATTAGCAACAAGTTTTGCATTTTGATTTTTTCTCTTTTACCCACAGCACTTCGCCGCATGTCGCATTGTTTGGCCGTGAGTCAATTCCGGAGCGGGATACTGACTTATTCGCCACGGACTGGGTGCGACTCTCAAATGAAATCCCAATCCCAATTCCACACAGCGACTGTCTGGCTAAAAGATTCAAATGATCCCCGTGTGATTCAGCAAATACCTCAAAACAAAGCCCAAAACAGAATAAGCAGAAATCGGTGAGCGATTTGGAAACTGGGTAAATAAGGCCATGCACCTTCAATCGGCAAAAAGCAAAAACACCAAAAGAACTAAAAAAAAAAAGCAAAATAAAAAAAAGTGGAAAAAATCTTGGCGGCAATAAGCCACAGCATCATGATCATCACGACGATCGGCAAATAGTAAAAAACGAAAACGAAACGAAAGAAAACAAAGCGAGGGAAAAGAAAACGGCCCGCAGAAACCAGCTCTCTTCAGAAATCTTCAGCGAAGAAGATGCTCGACCTGGAGATGGAGATTCTTCGGAGAGTTAAAAACTCACTCAGCCAGTAGAAATTGAATTGATGGCTGGGCTGGGCTGGGGGATATATGGGTATGGAAAACCGGATTTGAGCCTGGGCCCCAAAACGCAGGGTATCTAGATTTATAAATAGCCGCACAGCTTTCCGATATTATGGACTATATGGTATATGGTATGCTGGTGCAGTGAAATCTCCTCTGGCGGCTAATGGGAAAACCAGGGTCAATCCAAAAACAGGTAGTTCGGAATCATTAGGTTTTATGGCGAGGGTGGAAAAACGCAGCTGGTCAAGTGTGAGTGAGTGTTTGCTTCGCGTCTCTTGTTTTTCCGGAGAAGAAACCCCGATTACAGGCGATTTTACCTACCCTGTAGTTTTTGGTTCCAAAATCCAATGGGTCCCGCTCGATGTTAACTGGTATGGGTGCGTGTTGCATACGTGTTAAGTAAATTCCAATATGTGGTCTGGACTGCCTCACGTATCTTGCAGATACTTGGGCACAGCGATACTGGTTTCTTTTTTGGGATTTCGTAAAGTTGCCCGCTTGTAAGCGAATGATAATGATGGTGTCGATGATGCGCCGATGCGATGATGAGTAATCCCGGCAAAAAGGGTAAACACTAGCACTTTACATCTACTCGTAGAATGTACATCACTTCTTCTTCTTTTTTTCTTTTTTGTCGTACGGTTAGTGCAAAACCTTTACACGCTCGATGGTTTTGTCAGCCATAAAACATTGCCGCGAGACGAATCACAAAAAACATTATAGATATATACGCTCGTATGTACATACGTACATATATACAACTGAAAAACTACCTGACGCGCAGCGTGCGCCATAAAACTAAAGACAAACACTGAAATGAACTGAGCTCTTGTTGTTTTTTTTTTTTTTTGTATTATTTTATAACGCGGTCCGCTCGCGTTAATCGCTCTCTTTCGTTCGCACTCGGACACGTCCACCTGCGTCGCCGTCTCAAAGTAAACTAAACCCAACTACGTTGAAAACAAGTTTTCGAAATGCTGCTAATGTTGCTGGCCGGCTTCTTGGCAACATTTCAAGTGGCAGCGAGATAAACAACACGCACACACACCGACACACGCGAGTGCAAACATTGCAATGTTGCTCGCTCGGCAGCAACACGCAACATGTTGCCGGCGTGGTACAGCGCGGGCGTTTGTTGTTGCCGGCTTTTTGGCTGGTCGTTGGCATTGCCCCACACCCCCAATTTGCATTTTTACCAGGGTAGTTCGGACTGCTCTCCATTTAGCATCTGCTGCAGGGGTATATTGCGTTTCGGTGGTTTTTTCGTAGGTGTGGGTGGTTTATTAAATTTGCCTTTCAACGCGGAATAACGTCGATGCCCTCAACGTTTGTTTAATTCATTAGTGATTGGACAGCTTGCAAACTTTTCCCCTTTTCACATTTAAGAACGATGCTATTAAGTGCAGGGGAAGAGAAGTACTCAAGGAAAACTAACAAAACAAGCGATTGCCCGCGGGAAAGTGATAAATTTGAAAATCGATTAAATTACCAAAAAGAAGCTGCACATAAAACAATCCCAGGAACTCAGAAATTTCATATTCTATATTAAGAGAAATCTCTGGAATATTCCAATAATGATTCTAACTATTCCAATATTCCAATTCTGAAATATTCTTATTAAAAGAGTAACATACAATAAAAAAATCTGAAAAATTTTTAGATTTTTGTATTAATGGATATAATAGAAGTAGGATTTCTGAATTTTTTATATACATTTTTAAGCATTATATCCATACAAGAAATTTACAAATAGCTAAGTAGTTTTTTGTTATCCCAATAGATTTTTTATTTTTCTATATTTCCACAGTACCAAACGAGTCCAGTTAGGTAAGTTAAGTTTACAAAGTTGTTATTTTCCAAGCAGTGCTACATCCGTTTCGTATTTACACTGAACGAACACAATGAATGCGCTTATTTGTCCCTCCTTCCAGTTCCCTCGAGTTGGAGCCGCCTGCCTGGCGCTAAATATTTGATGAAGCTGCAAAAGGCAGATACGAGTACCAGATACTGGATACAGCAGATACAGATACAGATACATTTGCAGGCCCAGATGGATTGGATGGAGATGGCCTGCTGCATAGACAAGCTGTCTGCCGGCTAGTGTGTACGTCAGTTGTAGCTTTCCCGCTTTTCATTTGCCAAATGCAAAATGGATGTTCATCTTGGACATGTTTGCTCTCGACTGTCAAATGCTCGGCAAAGTGGGCGGTGGCAGGTCAGAGGTTATGATGGCTTCGTACCTCTTGTCATTTACCTCATTTGCACTTGAGAATTTATTTCGGCCTGCGGTGGGCTACGAATGTCGTATTTACTTGTTTACACTGACCTCTTGAACATGCACTGCGAGAAATATCAAGTACCTGTATTAAAAAGTAATAATAAAAACATAAACGTATAATAAAATTCTATTGAACTATTTCATAATACAATACAATATATAAAATTCATGTAAGGCTTTTCAACAAAATCAATAGTTTAAATTCATGCCAAGTGTAAGTAGCATACTTGACTGCATTTTCTTGCAGTGCATTCCGTAGCCAACCAGTTGTTGCTGTTGACTTTGCCATCGTTTATCTTATCTGAGGAGATGTCGTCGCCGGATGATGATAGTAGAGACAACGCCTTTGCATTTGTCTTTACCTCAATGCGACCCATGATGCCACCCCCAACACACCTCCATTATCCATGGCATATGTATGAATTGCTGGTGTGGCTGTTGGGCACATGTCTTGGCATTTCCATTTCCATTTGCATTTTCAACAATTGTCAATTGTGGAGGACGCACTGCAGCATTGCGCCGGCAATGGCAAGGGACATTTGCATACGTAAGAGTGTGACGAGAGTACGTAACATTTGTCTGCACAACGACAAGCTCACTTTGATGCCATCAAAGCTGCCCCAGCCCCAACTGCAACCCCAACCACCGGGAAGAGCAACATCCACATCCACAGCACAAACTACAATTGCAGCCAGCCAAGTTGGCAAAGTTTGTGCCATGCATTTCGTCTGGCCTTTGTTTGCCCCCCGCCCCTTGTTGTTGTTGGTTGTATACAATTTGCATAAAACTCAAAACGAATTTATTTTGAAAGGCAACTTTATTTCTCTGCCGGCGAGCTGGTCATCCGCTTTAAGTTCACACCCGCACCCGAGACCTCAACTCCTCGACAGTCATTACACATTTTGCGACCAGGACCTGCCTGTCCTTTGAGCACCAGCTGCAGCTTGCATATTCATGGCCAAAGCAAACCCAAACCCAAAACCCAACTACCTGGATCCTGGTTGGATTCCAGAGCCAGAGCTCATCACTTCTCTGTTCCTCGGGGCAAAGGACTTCCTCCCCAGCCAACTGAAGTGGGTGGAAATGACCTCGTCTGTCGCCCGGCAAATGAACTTTAATTAAATGCTAATAGTTAAAGTTGCTTTCAGCGCAGTTTTTAGTCCGAGTTTTTCGAGTTTAAATACGCACGCTGGATAAACAGGATGTGCACGTGGTTGTGGCGTCTGCAGCAGTCAGCCGGAAGTGGAAGTGCCAGAGGTGTGATCTCCAGCAGGAAACCACTTGACAAAGGAGGAACTCTAAGAGAAGGTGCAGGCTAATCCGTAGATTGTTTATATCTCATAGGTGTTTACGGAATTTCGAGCATGGATCTATTTTGGTCTGCACAAACTTAATATATCTTTAATATATTTTTGATTAGAAATTTGTAAACTGAAACTAACTAACTATCTATATGTAGTCTTTTATTAATATTTTAAATTTTAATTTAAAGCTGCAAAGTAAAGATACTAAATAACCCCTCTTTAAACATTTTTTAACAAATTTATTGAGTAATTTAATGTCAATTATTCTGGCCATTTCCCTAGCTATTTAATAGCTAAAAGTTTTAAAAGAACTTTTGAAAATGAATGAACAGATTTCGAAATCAACCTTTAAAGAAGGTTAATGTGTTTTCGAAAATTATATGATAAATAAATCAAACTCAAAACGTATTTTTTATTGCCTAACATGTCAGTTTTGTTCAAATATTAGTGTACATATTTCTTCTTCGCACGTTTTTCGAACACTTTTATACCCAGCCACGCCCATATTTACTTTACTGCAACAACCTAGTTTTATTAAATTCACCGCATAGTTGAATTGCCTTCGTAAATCAAAAGACCAATCCCAAAATACTGAAAATGGGCAAGAGATCGCAGAAGAGCAGTGTGCTGATGGTGTGTGTGGGTGCGTATTCCCGTATCCAAAACTAATCCTGGACACTTTTGTTAATCACTATGCAAATGAACTGCCCACGCAGGCAACCTTTGCCGCTCCCCAATTGCCGAGGCTGTGATGCGTGACGTGGTCACGAGGGCGGGACTGCAGGGGGAGTGGCACGTGGAGAGTGCCGGGATCGAGGATTGGCACTCCGGCCGTCGACCGGATGAGCGGGCTCTCAATGTCCTGGCCAGGCACAATATCGACTACCATGGCAAGGCGAGAGTTCTAGCTCCGGAGGACTTCTTCGAATTCGACTACATCTTCGCCATGGATCTCAGCAACCTGGCCGCCTTGAGGCGCATGGCTCCCAAAGGCACCACTGCCAAGTTGCTGATTTTGGGGAATTTTGGCCTGAAACCAGATGAACGCATCATTGAGGATCCCTATTATGTGAGTACATAGGTACTAAATGTTCCGATTTAAAAATTATTTAAGAAAAGATTAATTATTAACAAGCAAATCTATACTTCTAAATAAATATAAATAAATATACAAAATAAAAATAATTAGTGATACCTGACACTCTTTATTTAGTTTTTGTATATAAATATGGATCTATTTTAGCTTTCTAAATATTTTTGTTTTTAAACAGAATATATTTTAATAAAATTACCTTTTTAATATGCCAGGACATCAGTGAAGCACCATTTGAACAAATTTACCGGCAGTGCAGCATAGCGTGCAAGAATTTCTTGAAACAAGCGCTTTTAAAACAGATAATGTAGATAAGCCCCCGACACCGCCCAAGGGTTAAGCCATCCGACCGAAAACAGCTGATAGCCCGCGTTGCCAACTAACAGTTGAGGCCAGGGCTGCAGGTTGCGGAACGCTCAATTGCGAGCCGGAAAAAAAACAACACATCAAATAGTTCGTAAAATTTCCGTGTAAATTGACTTAAAAATGGTTCGAAAAGTGCTAATGATTTGTTTGGGTAATAAAGCACACAATTATCTTATATTTATACCATTAAGAAAGTCATATTCCGCTCTTTCAGGCAACATCTGCAGATCCCCGATTGCGGAGGTCGTGATGGTGGACACCCTGGAGAAGGCGAATGTCAAGGACGTGGAGGTCGATAGTGCAGCAATTGGTGGCTGGCACGTGGGCAACCGCGCTGATCCGCGGGCCATCAGCACGCTGCAAAAGCACGGCCTCAAGTGCACCCACATCGTTCGGCAGATCCGCAAGCAGGACTTCTCGGAATTCGACTACATCTTCGGCATGGACGAGGACAACATGAGCGAACTGAGGCGTCTGGCGCCCAAGGACTCCAAGGCGGAGCTCCTCATGCTCGAGAAGAAGAACCGCATCATTGAGGATCCCTACTATGTAAGACACTTTTAGAATACTGATTCCACCTGACTAGGATACGAAGTTGCAGTCGAGATATGCAGATGAGGGAACATTAAACAACTACAAGACTTCCAAAGATAGAAAGATCCCAGTAAGATACATACATGAGCTTATATGATAAGGCGAACTATTCCATAGATCAATAGAAGTGCTCTATATTAAGAACTTAACTTAAAAGCTTAGTCTAATTATGATCGCAATTTGTTATTTTAGGAGCGTGGAGCCGAGGGCTTTGAGACCGCCTATCAGCAGTGCGTGGTTGCCTGTGCCGCCTTCATGAAAGAGCGCCTCCAGAAATGAATGATTTGTAAAAGTGTTGTGATGTAGATAAACTAATAAATGTTGATACTAAACGTGAACCGGTTTATATATTATATATATTCAATGAATCACCAGCGTTGTTCATCGGAACTTGCAGTTCCCATTGTGAAAATGAAGGTTCTGTTCGTGTGCATTGGTAAGAGTGAAGAAATAAAAGATAAAAAGACTAATTTACACCGATACTTACAGGCAACACCTGCCGGTCTCCAATGGCCGAGGCCATCCTCAAGCATTTGGTGGTGAAACGGAATCTGCAGGACTGGTATGTGGACAGTGCTGGTCTCAGGAGTTGGAACGTTGGCCTGGAGCCCCAGGCACGTGGACAACAATTGCTAAAGCAACATGGTTTGAAAACAAACCACTTGGGTCGTATGGTAATATGCACTATATAAACATAAAGTACCCTTTTTATCTTTTTCTCACTCCTACAGATAAGTGCTCAAGACTTCTATGACTTCGATTACATATTCGCCATGGACAATAGCAACCTGTTGGAGCTTGAACACATGGCAGCCTGGCTTGTTCCCAGTCCCACGTGCAAGATTCAATTGCTGGGTAGCTATATTGGACGCAAGGAGGATGAGATCATCGAGGATCCATACTTTGTAATTAAAATAATCTTAGTTATGTAGTGAGTATCTAAAGTTGTGCTTTCTTCCACAGAGTGAAGGCATGGGAGGCTTTAATGCTGCTTATCTGCAGATACTGGAAAGCTGCGAACGTTTTCTTCAACATTACAATTCAGATGAAAATAATGTCTCATTAGGAAGTCAATAGAAGTGTCATCAAAAATAAGTTGTACAAATAATCATATTTCATAGCTTGATTTTGAGTATTACTTATTAAAAAGAACAAATTGAAATGCCAGAACTTGCCGCTTAACTTCACTAATGATTTATAAACTCTTTGGCTGTTTATTTTCACTTATAAATTCATTTAAAATACACTGCCCTCCAATACGTCGTCTATGAATCGCGACCAGCTGAGTTCGAGGATTTTGAAAGCTCTCGTCTGTTCCTCCTCCGTCAGCGTGGAGTAACGCACCGAATTCCACACCAGAGTCTTCAGTAGCCTCAGCCCCGCATTGTTTGGCGCCAGACTCATGATGGCATAATAGAAATCGTAGCTCAGTCCCTTGGCATTCCAGAAGCCAGGATCATCGTTGCATATCACCACGGGCACATCGAGGGCGAAAAACTGGGAACCCGGATGGTTGCGCAGGTCCCAAACCAGATGCAGCACCTGATTCGAAATGGGACTAAGCTCCACGGCAATCCGACGCGACTTGACGGCATTCAGGAGGATCGGATGCTTGGCCAGAGCATAACCATGACCAATGCGTGTTGTGTTCATCAACAGGGCGTCCAGCAGATTGATGTCCGTTGAGGCACCAAACCAATCTGTAAGGAATATCTCATCAAGTTGATGAGCAGATCGAAAAGAACTACCACTCACTGGTCTCTCCGCCGTGTAGGAAAAGCCGAGCTGTTGGCGGAAGATCCCTGAGGACAGGCAGCAGGGAGTAGAGTGGCTTTCCCTTGTCCTCCTGGCCCACCAAATCGAATCCGACCAGAAAGTGCGGCAAGGCTTGGCTAGAAAAGTAATATGAATGTAAATACTCTTCGAAAAAGCGCCAAAACTTACTGCAACTTCCTGAACACCTCGACGATTTCCTTAAGATGATCCAGTTCATAGCCGCGATAGACGGCCATAATGACTTTGAAGCCCAGAAAATCAGGATGCAGCTTCATGAACTTCTGGTTTATGGCATACAGCTCGTGGATAGTACGCTCTCTGGGAAAAGTGCGTCCACTGGCGTCATATAACTAAATAGTTATATAGAATTAATGTTGGTAATAATATATTACATCGCTTCTTACTGTTTTAAAACTGGTCCGAATCTCTGTGTACATCACATTGTCATTGTAGAGCTCCTCCAGCATCTGCCAGTGATACGCTCGAAAGGCTGGCAAGTAGATTAACGCATCGCTGAGACCGTCGAACATGCCCTGGAAGCGATCCCAAACCCGGGTAATGGTGGGATACTCCACTGTAGGATAAGACTGATATGACGTCGCCGGTTAAAAAGGACATCACTGACTTACGCTCTGGAACTGGAGTGTACAAGTTGATCAGACGCTCCAAATTCCGATCGTAGACCCGGCGATCCAACGAGTTCCGCCGCTCATCCGAAACAAGGACGTACTGCGACTGGCACTTGTGCTCCTTCGGGGTCCTGCGGAATGACAGGATACTTTGTCCCGTGGCCGTCGTGCAGCGCAGCAGTCCGGGCATGTACGACAGGTCGTCCACCACCCACTTGGAGCTCACGGAGGCGGTGTTGTGCACATGCAGCACCGAGCCCTTGGGCATCTTCTGAAGAAACCGGAAGATCGCACTCCGATCGATCAGCGGTTTGGCCTTGAAAAAGTGCAGAGCGGCCGCATTCTGCTCCGCATTGCGGAATCCCTGGGCCAACTCTCCCAGCTTGTACTCCATGAATATATCGTCCACTTTGGCCTCCTCCGTGTTCAGGTGGGTGTGTCCCCCAGTCATTAGCTCCTCCTCCGCCGTGAGAACAGCTTGTCGTGCTTGCTCATAGCCTAAGAATAATTTGGTGGTTCTTTAAGAAATTTAAGCGATACCCTATACTCATAAAATTTATTAAATTCTGAAGCGCATAGGTAAAAGAACCTGGGAAGGACATTCACTCTAAGCTAAAGCAGAAGAGGTCAAAGCCCTAAGTTTGGC
Source organism: Drosophila simulans (assembly GCF_016746395.2). Classification (NCBI taxonomy): domain Eukaryota; kingdom Metazoa; phylum Arthropoda; class Insecta; order Diptera; family Drosophilidae; genus Drosophila; species Drosophila simulans. The sequence continues at coordinate 12,483,465 of NC_052523.2, forward strand.
ACTAAAGTCATTGACCGGCTTCACATATTTTGCCATTTCTTAAAGCCAGATTCTCTACAGGTATCGTAAAAAAAATTCATCAAAATGAAAATCCCCAATGGAATGGCATAAATATAGAAAATATGATAATAATCTACTGGCAATTATGCCACTGGCATTTTAAGTTTCAAAGCACATAGTTTTTAATTAATACCAAGAAAACCACACAAATTAAGGATCACTTCCTTGAAAGGATTATTCCTTAATGACAAATTAAATCATACTTAGTGCAGTTTGCGCCTGGATCTGCAGTTGTGAGGTAAGGAGCACTACAAGCATAAGCAATCCTCTCATTGTGAAAAGGACTTTCCAAAGGACTTTCGCTGCCTGTCCGATTTATTGCTGAGTCCTGTTGTCCGTTGCTAATGAGTTCACACAGGCCAAATATTGACTTGCCACCGTCGCACACGCTGATTTAATATATTTATTTATTAATGACTGGGGAATTGGGGAACTGGGGACTATTCAATCTTTTCGCGACCGCTCGCCAGAAGTGCCCGATTAGAACTGTGGATACCGATGAAGAAAAGCAAAATGCTACTATAATTTTGACAAAATCATTCAGCGGAGCCCGCTCATAAAAAAAATTAGTGCAGAGGTGGAGCCGGGGTCTCTTAACGGTTGACAAACGCACCCGTGCCGGGAATTGTGGAAGCAATTTCATTCTAGAAGCCGGATTGTTTGGCTATCTTTATTTTTTTTTAATTTTTTTCAAATCTTTTTTTTTTAGTATTGTCGCATATCTGTGTGATTCAATGCCTGCCGCGCATATTAAGTGATTTAAAAATGTCGAAGGCGTGCGCGCCCATCGCTCGACGATTTTAAACTATTTGAATTGTTTCTATTTTGGCAAATTTTCACTGACGTGAACGACGGACGCGCTTGTTGGTTTCCAACAGCACACGACACTGGTGGTATTACGAGTTCCTCCAATCCCCTGCCTTATAAAGTGGTCTGGATGCTTTGGGAAGCGTACGATAATCGCAGATGGATGAGTCAATTATCGCAGCTTACACAAATGACAATTGTAAAGTAATGTTTATTTTTCGCTGGCTTATTATCAAATACCTGGCAAATGGTAGTTTACAAAAAAAAGGTATAGTCATTAAGCTCATTTTGTTACTTTAGGTGAGAATTATAGTTCAATTATAGATAAATACTTCTGGGTACTATAAACATATTCTTAAAACGATTATCTAGGAGAGGTTTTCATTTATTATTTATTATATTTATTATAATATTTAATATAAATAATAATATCTAAGAAACTAAATCCTAATATATTGCCATGCATATCTTTCAGATACTTCAAAGTTCCCATGAATGGATTGCATTTCCAGGAGATTTCCCTGCGATTTCCCTGCCATGATCAATGGCCCCATTTCACGTTCAATGTCAAGTATAATTTCGGCGGGTAAACAGTGCAAATTGGGTTAGTCAACAATATGCAAAAATATGCCCACGATCCGCCATGTTTTCACATTATATGGACAAACATATAGCGCTACTGAGGGAAGCATAGAAGTGCGGCTTTGGCGTTTCTCCTAATACCCTACATATATGCTTTTCCTGGTTATACTTACTATATATATGCGCTGCGTATATGCGCTGCAACCAGAGATGATGTGTTTACCTACAGTATCACTTTGAAGAAGGGCATTTTGGCACTGAGCATGCTACGTCACGAATTGTATTCGCAAATTGGACGAGGGGCAGCCAGTGTCAACGAAAGTGCCAACCCGGGGACATCCAAACATAGCTCGCGCCCCATTCCGGAGCGGACTAATCTCCGTCATTGAACTGCACCAGATGCCGCTGATCCCACAGCGACCAAGATCATGATCAGTGTGGAATTGCACAAGCCGTATACGGTTCGGATTCCAAAGCGGTGGCCACTATCAGTTGTTTGGCGATCGCCAAGAGCCGCAGATCGAGTCAAATACGGCGTACATTGCCCAATCGGAACTGAGATTACTGGATGGCGATGTGGTTCCTAGGTGCTTTGGTGGCCTCCATTGTGCTCCTAACGGGCAGAATGCAAGCCACAGATCTACGTAAGTTCCGGATGATGATCCAAGTCTTTAGTTGCATTCTTTTCTGATATCAACCTGATTTTTAAAGAAATTTTTAAGCTAATTCTTATATATGTAGGTACATATGTGCATTAATCGCCATGTAACAGATTAAAAATATTTTATTAAAGAATAGGATTTAAATAAAATTGAAAATGTGTAGTAAATTCACATGTTATTTTTCGTGTTTTTTGTACGGAAAAGTTCATGAAAAACTATATTAGATGTTGTTATTATGTTCATTTTAAAAAAGTGCTTATCGCAAATTCAAAAGTGTAAACAAATAATATAAAGTTTCCATCTCGATGATCTATAAAAGCATAGCAAGTGAAACAACAAAATAAGCCGAATAATCTATGTACTTTTTATATATTATTATATGTTAGGACTTTTAAACCTCTAAAACAAACCCAAAACTTCCATTCTGCAGCCTATGAAACACTGAGGGAGCAGATCATGGAAGCGGAGCGAGTGGCCTCACTGGGTGGCAACATCTGGCTGTCGTCCGACGAGGAGAAGGCAAACAGCATCCTGATGAATGCCAAGCGGGCGGAGATCGCCGAAGGACTCAAGACGCCGGAGAAGTACGCACCAGCGATGCACTTCTTCCAGGGCAGGCAGTATGTCCGGCAGAGCGAGGTCTTCCGCATGATCCAGAAGATGCCGAAGGGCGCCTTTCTGCACGGCCACAACACGGGCATGGTGACTTCCCGCTGGATCATCCAGAATCTGACCACCACCAATAATCTGTACACTTGTCGCAATGTGGACGGACTGCTGGTGTTCACCTACGATCAGTCCGGATGCCATAGCGAGGTGCAGAATGTGTGCACCGAGAGAATCAATGCCGAGGATCGGGGAAAGTACGAGCGCCAGCTGGAGAAGCACATCAATATGCACGGACCCAGGCCGGAAGGTAAGGATATCAACTTCAATTGGTATTACTTTTTGAAAAACCTAAAATTCCAGCTCTATTGCCAAATCGGAAGAAGATTTGGGAGCGCTTTGAGAACATATTTACCACCGTGGATCGTCTGTATAAATACCGACCCACCTACTGTGCCTATCACAAGCGCATGTTGGAGGAACTTTGCGAGGATAACATTATCTATGCCGAGATACGAGCCTCTCTATCGCCGGTGAGTAATCGTGGGTAATATCTTGGATTGTGATCTTAAGACTGTTAATGCAGCTGTACGACGACAACAATCGAACGCTGAGCACCTTGGAGGTGGCCAACGAGCTGGAACGGATTGTGGAGGAATTCAAGGCCAAGCACCATGACTTCATCGGCGTTAAGGTGATATATGCCAAGCGGAATCGTGCATCCGAGGAGGAGATGTTGCGGCGAATCACCACTTTTAAGCAGCTACAGTAAGTTTAGTGTACCTAATTATTAAATGTAAAATCACATCATAATTTAAAAATTTATAAATTCTTATTTGCTGCAGCCATGCCAAACCGAACTTTGTGATTGGTTTCGATCTGATTGGTCAGGAGGACACTGGAGATCCGCTGAACAGGTATATCAACCAACTGTCCGATCTTCCCAGCACGGCAAACTACTTCTTCCACGCCGGCGAGACGAGTAAGTAATCCTAATCCCATATAGTGTATATGAGAAACAATCAACTTATCCCATAGATTGGAATGGCCGAACGGACTGGAACATGATGGACGCCATTCTGCTAAATACGAAGCGGATTGGCCACGCCTTCGCCCTGCCCAAGCATCCACAATTGTGGTCCACCATCAAGAAGCGTAACATCGCCATCGAGGTGAATCCCATTTCCAACCAGGTCTTGGGCTTCGTCTGGGATCTGCGAAATCATCCGGCCAGCTTTCTGATAGCCGAGAACTTTCCCATCGTTATATCATCCGATGATCCGGGTGTCTGGGGAGCCAAGGGTCTCAGCTATGACTTCTACTACGCCTTCATGGCCTTGGCTCCGGCGGAAGCGGATTTGCGCTTCCTAAAGCAGCTGGCCTTGAACTCCATTAAGTACGCCGTGCTCACCTCGGATGAGCGGCGGAAAATCAATAGGGTGTTCCAGCGCAAGTGGCAGGAGTTTATTGCGAATGTGTTGAATCCAAAGTTCTAAGTTCTAATAATTAAATGATCTAGTCTAAATCTAAACGTAATACTGGGCAGATAATTTACCCTAGCTCCTAAGCTAAGTGGTCTAAATGGCATTGGGTGCAAACCATCCATGGAGGCACTTGGGCACTGGTCCATTGGTATGGAAATCACAACGACCCAGTTCGATCATCGTTTTGGCACATAGCACAATTAGGCCCACATAGCGATCGTTGAGACCGCCCACCACCATGGAGGCCAGGATAACGCCATCGTCCTCGGATTTCGAATCCGGCGAGGGCACAAAAATGGGCTCACTGGGATACACATTGTCCTCGCACCAGGTTAGACTGGTCTTGTTCCACACATCCACCTTGATGAGCTATAAAAATAGGGATTCCATTTAGCTGATATGGGAAAGAACTATAAGCACTTACGGTTCCCGGATTCACTGCATCCACATCGGAGCTAATGGCATAGAAGTATCGGTAGTTCTTGCCCATATACCGCTCGTAATAGATCCTGGGTGTTTCACAGCCCCAATCACACAGCATTTCCGGACGCAGGTGGATGCCATTGGTGCCCTGGAACGCCGCCGCTTGACTGCCCTCCAGGGTAACCAGATTGACAATATTCTCCTCCTCATAGCGCCCACGTTTGGCATCTCGCTTGGGACTTTCCTCTCCAGCAGCGGACTGCTTTCCATTGGTAGGCATGTAGGTAATATCCGCATACTGCGACACCGAGTGCTTCATAGTGCGAGAAACCTGCGGAGCACTTAGTCCGGCAAGGGAGAAGGACTTGACCAGGCCCCGCTTGGCGGTACTCGCCGGAGGAATCGTGCCCAAGGGCAGGACGAATCTTAAGGGACGACCCCGGAAGAGGGTAGCATAATTGGGATTCGTTTGCATATTGGCAATGGCCTCCAGGTACATACAGTTGATCATCTCGGGATTCCTGTAGCTGCAAATGTCCACAACCACATGGCCATCCTGTTCAAAGCAGTTGATGATGTGCAGATAGAAGAAGGCTTCCGATTCGTAGGTCTGCACCAGCTTGCCGGAAACCCGATCTATAAGGTGAAATAGTGTTGGTCGATCCTCGAACCACTTGAGGCAGGCCGATAAATTCTGTCCACCTAGCTGGGCTTTGATATACTCCGTCAGCGAAACGGACAACGGCTGCTCCACAATCACAAAGTAGTGATCCGTTAAGCCGAAGGTGTGCATATAACCGGGATGCAGTTTCCAGCGGCACGGCAATGTGGCCACCACATGAGCATCCTCGAACATCTGCTCGCCGTGCGGGAAACAGAGTATGGTGTAGGCCGGTCCAGATCTGGTCATTGTGGTGCCCAGGTTGTAGACAGTGCCGCTGGGAAGAACATGTGGATGCGATGTGTGGTTCACCACGCCCACGAAGTCGGTGGTGCAGATGCGAGCCTCGGTGGCCAAAGTGCAGGGATTTATTCTAAAATATAAGATATAATAATAATAATTTATAGTTCATTGCATTTTTAATATACAAACCTATGCATAAAAGGCGTCTCCGTAAATGTGTAATACTGATCCCCGAAAGGATATATGGAAATCATCGAGTTATCCGTTCCACTGTCCGGTCGAAAAATGGCCGCAAATCTATCGAAGATCGAGTGACAGGGATCCGGAACAGCGGCTGTGCCAAACTCCGTGACCACAATCCGCTGGGCAGAGCGATTCTTTCGCAGGGTTTCCGTGTCCACGAAGCGATTCTGGTAGGTCACGCGTCCATTCCGAATGGCAAATCGGTGCAGCAGGGCGGAGCAGTCGAACAGATGGCCGAAGGTCATGTCGCCCACCTTCCAGCTGCCGGGTCCATTGCGCAACAGACTACCGCTTATCCATTTGGGAATGTGCCCGCTGTGGTGGCCCTCGATGGGATCCACTATCTCCCGCTCGCAGGAACGCAGCCACACATCCGACGAGCAGTTGGGATAAAGTCGCCCGTTGCCATCCAGTCGTTCCGCCTGGGGATCATTCCGCTGCTCATCGTATTTCACCTGTAACAAAATGGGTGGATGGGTCTTAGCACCTTTGACCGAACCGATTGAATGCCCTAATCCGGCTGCACTTTCGCCGTGGATTAGCAGGGCTTATCCAGTCGACTGCTAGCTGATTTCCCACATTCCAAACATTTCGTCAGCTGAAACTGTTCTCAAGGACCTTCATGGGGTCTTGAACACAGTAGGGCCTCTTGAACTTGAACTCAAACCTTAGATTACGTTTCGAACTCAGTCAGCAAATTTGGGCAATTTTTGGAAGACTTTATAAAATTTTAAAAAAAATTCTTGTTTTCAAATCGATTTTGTTATCAACCGACCGCAAAGAAGTCGCGCATAAAGCTCTTGAAGACACCGGCTGCCATTGCGTGGATAATCCAAGTGTGAGTTTGGGGGAATCTCCTTGGCTAGTCCAAGCTATGTATGATGCAATATTCCGCAACCGAAAGAACCGGATTTCACGTGGTCGGTCCGCTTGCAGTGAGAACCGAATGACAACTGGCAAGTGCTCCGTGGGCTGGCCACCTAGTTACATTGGATAGGGGATGGTTGGCCAGCCCATGTGGATGGAGAAGGCGGCCAATTGGAGGCAACCGACCCAGCATTATTCATAATTTTGATTGACAGCCGTCGTGGCCACGCCGGTAGACAACGACCATTGACGACACACACCGAGACGGAGACCCATTGCAATGGGCATGGAGCAAAGACAAGTGGCTCAGCATTTTTGCCGCTTCGGAAAACAAACATTTTCCGAGGGTTGTGGGTGGGTGGTGGTGGGTACACTGTACACTGCACCTAACCAACATTTGTGGTGACTGCCGTCGAACAGCGAAATCTAATACAGCCCAGTGACTGACTTTTGGCGACTGACCTTGCTCCAACCTAACTGGGTATCTTGTATCTCCCACAGAAGCCAAACGATAGACAAAGGGATCCCCAACCAGATGATGAAGTAAGTACCGACTAAGCTCTTAATCTGCTTGTGGATTGCGGATTGCGCACACCCATCACAGACTTAAGTTCACGATCAAATCAATTACGATTTCTGGGGTTATTGAGCAGGTGCACCGTTTTCAAACGCTGCCGCATTTTGGGGTAAATTGATTCTAATTTCGAATCATATGCAGCTGTAGTTTGAAACCTAATTGCATTTAAAAAAATAATTGTGTGAGGGCAAGAGAAGGATTTTTAAATTAAAATGCTTTTACCTATCTGTGCTTAATATAGATTCATTTGGTTTAACATGAGAAATTAAGTTAAATTATATTATGGAATTTGACCAGTGTTTAGGAAATATTTTATAAAAATTAGAAAGTTTCTTCTTCCTTTTAAAATGTACTGAGAATCTTCTTAGATAGCATTAATAAAAATGGGTACTTAAAATGAAGTTCTTATTCTTAAAAATATTACAACAAATAACAATATGCGTTTAAAATTGAAGTTAAAAATAAAACTAAATAACGGTCATTTGGGATTTTAAAATAATTACCGTTGAGTTGCACACGTCAAGTAGTGTTGTAAAGCGAGCGGCGAACAGCTGACAGCTGACAGTGAGCCAAAATAAAACGACGCAAAATCTGGACAAAACCGAATTCACCTGTGATTCGGCGGCTTCTTAGCGTCACACTGACCCCATTTATCCCGTCATCCCTGTCAGCTTCAGCAACGTAGAACTTGGCTCGTTCCACGGTGCCCAGGAATGTGACCAGGCATCCGCGTTTGGCGGCGACTTCGACTTTGGCCATTCCTGCTTCACCCACTACGGCTGTCCCAGCGACATGAGTGACAAAGTCGGCCGCGGACGGGGTAACCCCTCCACCAGCCGGATTCCGCGCTGCGCCCAAAGTCCACGCCAAGCCACAGTGGTCCACTCACCCAGGACAAACTGTGCCTTTCGCCCGATTTTTCACGAGAGGAGCACTCACGAGGACGACCAGGTGCTCACCCAAGAACTGTGGAAGCTGGCGCGGAAATCGGGCACCCTGAATCTTTCCAACAAGGCATTGGCCAGAGGTAAGTTCAAAGGGAAGAATTGATGATATGGTCGCAGCACTCAAACTCGAACTTCAGTAATACGTTACATTTATAATTCAAATAAAATTAACGTTCTCTTTGAAGAGTAATAGTAGAAATATATAGTCTGTTCATTCGAGTTACAGAGTTGTTGTGACTGTATCATCCACTTAAAAGTAGCTACATACATTGGCGGGTTTGCAAGCAGTGGTGACCCAGGAGCAGCTGCGTCGTTGGAAGTCCATGGTCCCACCGAAAACGAGTCAGCCGGCGATTGATCAATGGAGCCCCGGCCTCGTTGACAGCAGCGCCTTGTGGTTCCAGTTCATGTGAGGCAAAAGCGATTTCGATCTCGAACTTGACCCTGGAGGATCCCAAATATGGGGCGAAGCATATTTGCCGCTTCACTGACCAGCTTGCGCGGCTCGTAGTGATCCATAAAGGTGCTCCAGGGGTGCGTCCCCAGACCAGTCATAGCTTGATTCAGTCTACCCACTGAGCTGAGCCACATCGGTTGTGTGACTCTACCGAAGCATCTCCCAAGATTGCGTCCTCCAGGAAACAGCTCACCTCGTTCTGCATGTGCGGTCCTTATCCGCGGAGGCGTCGCTACTACCAGATTCGCGAATTTCAGATGGCCTCCTCGGCGGACGAGCTGGAAAGCGAAGATCCGGACGATGAGCTGGAACTGGATGAACCCGAACCACCGACCCTCGCTGAAGACTGTAGTGTAGTGAATTTCCAGGATAAACGTACTCTAATTGACTCGACATTTTATCATTGCAGTGCCCAAGCGACTGTACGACATTAACGAGGCGGATGCGGACAGCAAGGCCGTAAATCTAGAGCAGCTAACGATTAAGGAGGAGGATGCCTGGTGGAACCAAGTGCCATTGAACAACCTGGACCTGAGCTCAAACACCTTAACGCACATATCGCCAAAGATCGAGAATCTGCAATCACTTACCGTGCTTACGGTATGAAAATACAATTACTATTAGTCTTTTTAATTTAAACTCCATATATTAGCTGCACGATAATGCTTTGGTGGAGTTACCACCGGAGATCGGCAAGCTGGAAAAGCTAATGCGCCTTAATGTGAGCCACAACAAACTCAGCCAGCTGCCCCGTGAGATGTACAGTCTACCGGAGCTGCGGCACCTCAACATCTCGTACAACGAGTTCGACGAACTCAATCCGGACATCAGTGACCTTCACATGCTTGAGTTTTTGGTGAGTTGGGTGGCGGATATAGAAGCCAGTCTAACAGCTTTAAAGATTTTATATTTATGCTTACATTATTGAGTATTATTTTTATGTATGATGAAAATGGTTTTGGCGTCTTATCTGACTAATCCCATCCAACATGTATATCCTTCCTTAACAAACTGCTTGCTAATCCACTTGTAACGAAAGGACGGTGGGCATAACAATATTCAATCCCTGCCCGGCGGCATTGGGTTCCTGGTGCGTCTAACTGCGCTCTTGTTGCCCAATAATCACATCAAGGAACTGCCGCCCGATCTTGTTAACATGCGCTGTAAGTGCTGTCCCACCTCAATTATTTGCTAATCCATGTCGAACGATTGCGTTATTAGCTTTGCAAAAGATTGATCTGATGCATAACGACCTGACCAGCTTGCCGGAGGATATGGGCCTGTTAAGAAAGCTGGAATGCCTTTATCTGCAGCATAACGACATACTGGAACTGCCCGAGTTCGAGGGAAACGAGGCCTTGAGCGAGCTACACGCCAGCAATAATTTCATCAAGGTAATCCTTACTTGAAATCTTACTTGACATCTAATCCCAATTATAATAATTATCTTCCATTCCAGATCATACCAAAAGCTATGTGTAGTAACTTGCCACACCTGAAGATACTTGATCTGCGGGACAATAAGATCACGGAGCTGCCCGACGAGCTGTGCCTGCTGCGCAATCTAAACCGTCTCGATGTGTCCAATAATACGATCAGCGTGCTGCCGGTCACATTGTCCTCCTTGGCCCACCTGATAAGTCTGCAGGTGGAGGGAAATCCCATAAAGACAATCAGACGCGACATTCTGCAGTGTGGAACAACGCGGATTTTAAAGACTCTGCACGATAGAGCTTTGGCCAAGGCCAAGGAGGAGGGAGGTGGCGTCGACGACGCGTCCACGTCAGCGGGCATCAGTGTTACCCGTTTGCGTGGTGGCCAAATGGACGATGGTGATATACCCGGAAACTTTCCGGATAGGTACGTATCAAGAGCTTTTCTTTCAGCGAGGACGGCACATTGATCTCCGCCGCTGTAGCTTTCACCACCAGCAACAGCAGAACGGATTCCAATGTCATTGTCCATATCCATGCCAGCAGCAGCAAATGCAGCAGCAGTTTTGTGTGTATGAACCGCTCAGAAATTGTCAGCAATATGATCGCCAGACCCAGGGGCACATATATGAACCCGAAACTTACCAGCAGCAGCATCAGAATGGCAGCTTGAGATCACTTTTTGTGCAACAGCAACAGCAGCGAATGGAGTATCCCTATCCAGGTTGCTTTATGTACCAACAGCAGCAGCAACAGCAGTTCTCATATGAACAGGATCCATCCTCTCGCTCAGCTGTCCATCCACGTTGGGTGTAGTGTATCAACAAGTTCCAAAAATTTACACACATGTCATCTACTTCATCATGGACCTTGTAACTAACTTTAATCTGTACTCCACTTTGCAGATACAAACTACGACATACACGTACATTAGCTGTCAATCTGGAGGAGCTCACGTCAGTGCCTGACCAGGTGTTCCAGATCGCCAGGGATGAGGGAGTGCATGTGGTGGACTTTGCGCGCAACCAGCTGAGCACTTTGCCCAATGGGTAAGTTTAAAGTTTTAATGCAATGATGCAATGATCTAGAACTATTTGGTTTTTTAGACTGCAGCACATGAAAGATCTAGTCACTGAGCTAGTTTTATCCAACAATGTCATCGGCTATGTGCCACAGTTCATCTCCCAGTTTACACGTTTATCTTTCTTGAATTTGTCCAACAATCTGTTGAATGACCTGCCCACGGAGTTTGGTGTCTTGAATACACTGCGTGAACTAAACATCGCAAACAATCGGTGGGTATTGGGAAATATCTTAGTAGTAGTAGCTTAGCAGCTTTATTTAAACTTTCCTCTTGTTTATTTTCAGCTTTCCGTGTATTCCCAACTGTGTGTACGAGTTGCAAGGTCTGGAGATCCTCATTGCCAGTGAGAACCACATAAAAATGTTAAATGTATCGGGTCTGCAGAACATGCGACGTTTGAGCACATTGGATTTGCGCAATAACGATATTGAGACAGTGCCACCAATTTTGGGGAACCTGACAAACATAACGTAAGATCCTTGCTGGAAATATATATTGTTCGGAGCCAAACTGATTTTCCCTGTATATTGCAGTCACTTGGAGCTGGTGGGCAATCCCTTTCGACAGCCCCGCCACCAAATCCTGATGAAGGGCACCGACGCCATCATGTCTTATTTGCGCGATCGCATACCCACATAGAAGAGCAATTCACACCGTTTTCTGAGAAACACTTCACTAGCAATATGTTTATTTTGAGGAATAGCGTAATGGAAATTGATAGATCCGCTTGATCATGCCCACAAACAATCAATATATGCGTTGGCTGTTTGTGGACATGGACGAGAGGAGGCGTTACAAGTACAACATACGACACACACCGTGCATCAAACAACCGAACTAGTCTGCATGCCACATTACCTAATGCACGTTGTTAATCCTGGCTGAGCATCTGCAATAAATGGGAATAGTAGGGAAAAAAGTGCGTCCTTTTTTTCTTTCACTTCTGCTCAACCACTTCGCTGCGCAAGCGCTTGGCAAGATTGCGCCTGAGTTGCAGGGCAGCGTTCTCCTCAGCTTCCAGTGGTGCCGGCATAGAGAGCTCCTTAGTCTGGCCGCCGTTCTCGAGCAGCTGTTGGGCCACCAACGCGGAGCTGGGACGTGCTCCTTCCGGTGCATGTGGAGTACCTCGGGACATGGTCTCCTGCAGTTGCTTTGCACGCGTCTGCTTCTTAATCTCCACAATCTTGTCCCGCTGTTGGCGCAGGTACTCCTGCCGCGAGACTACATCATTGGGGTCCACGCGATCCTCCTGCTCGAAGAACAGATTCAGGCGCTGGAACTTGTCGTTGACCAGCTCCAGATTGGGCTCCTGCTCTGGAGTTAGGGCCGCTTCGGGGCTCTCCAGTTCGTCAGACACCGTCTTGGCTATCATTTGTTCCACCTCGGAGGCGGTATCCCTGTTCATGCACAGTATATATATACGGTATAGAATAATGACCAAAAAACAAGAAGTATTGATTACTAATTGTCAAAACCCCTGTACAATTTGGTTGGCAAAGTGCCCACAATTGCATAAGACATCATTACCCACCCTGGATCCGAGCTCGCGTCCGCACTGCGGTCGTCCCCCTCCTCGGCGCCGCCATGGGCTAATTGATTTTTCTCTATAAGATCCAGGGCCTGCAGCTGGAGTTCCACGTTGCGTTGCGTCATCATGCGTATGAATATCTTCAGATCGTTGGCGGCCCATATCTGGAAGTTGACGTCTTGGGGACCTGACTGCATGAGATCGTGCGACTGCACTTACCTGCTGGAAAAGCACCTGGTGGAAATGAAAGGGATTCTCGCCCTGACCCTGCTGCCTACCCTCCAGACAGGCCATCTCGAACTGCTCCGGTGATATCTGCATCTCCTCCATGAAGCTGCCCAGCATGTAGTCCACCAGATTCTTGTATTCCTCGTGTATCTGCAGTATGTCCGGATTGTTCTCATCCAACTGCTGGTTGGGATCGAAGACTGCACCAAATCCCTGCATTACTGGCGATTACATGTTCTGAGTGGACTTCTCACCTAAGGACTTTTGCTCTATGAACGTCTGGAGCGGAGCATTCCAAATGGGCCCGTGCAGGAAGCACACCAGCGAATCGAAAACCCAGGAGTCTTCCACCGACATTTTAGCTACGATTGAAAGAAGTGACTAAACTGCATAGTCAACATTTGTTTGGTCCTTGAATCGGTTGCCATGGCAAGTGAAAAACCACCCAGCACCAAACACCTGACAGTCAGGTGTTTGCTATATTGAATAAAATAACAACTTGAGAGCTTTGCCATTTGTTTCTGTTTAAAAACTATTAAAAACTATTATTTAATTTACTCATAATAATAATATAGAGTTATATATATCGCATTTTACGCACGGATGTTTAAACAACTAAATAAAATATTCAAATTATAGACGTAATGGGTATGTGTTAGGATTAGGGATTAGACAGCATATCATATACAATACACGGATTCATATAAATACTATGTATAAACTATAGTTTTGTCGCTTTACGTTTACGCTTAGTTTTCGTTATCGTTTTCATTATCATTTTGTTTTGTGTTCGTTTCTGTTTCTTGTTGTTATCCTCATTCGTGTTAATGCTGCTCAATCAAACAAACAAAAACATCAACTTGGAAGGACAAATGTTTGGATACACGTATCCCCATCTATTTTATTGGTGTACTATCATAGGTATTGATCGTGGACTTCGGGAGTGGGAACGATCGGTTGCTCGGGGGAAACCGTTTGCAGTGACAAGTTCTTTAAACACTAAAATAAATAAATGTAGTACAGTACGCAACGCACATGGCAAATACGATTATTAACAAATAACTTTATTACTTTCTGTCAGCTGTGGGATGTCAATTGGTTTCAGTGTGTGAGCGAGCGCATGAGTGTGGATTTTGGTTTGGATTGGATTGGTTCCAAGTGAGTCCTACTACATTCGTTAAATACAAATTAATATTATAGTTAAATATGAAAAAAACTTACTCGAGAACTCAAGAAGACTATTTTACTTAAGACTTTATTTTATTGTTATCTCTGCTTGCTGATGTCTGTTTGCCCCACATTAGTTTAACTTTACGTCCTATTTGTTATCATTATCATTAATAATTTATTGATGTGTGTTGTGTGTTTGTTGTGTGTTTCAATAATGCAAGGATAGCGCAACAATTGTTTGTAATTACACAGTCAATTACACAGACAACACATCTCAAGACTCTGGATTTCGAACAGCACGAGAATGTGCAAAAATTTCGATATTTCCAAGTGCAAATATATGCGTTTAATGTCGGCGTCAGTGGTGCAAGGGCAGTTATCAACTAATCGCGTATTGAGACTGACTAAATTATATACAAGGTTCATTGGGTTCAAGTGTTATCTGCCTTTAACTCAAGGGGCTGCTGCTGACTAACAAACTTCGTAAAGTTGGCCCTGGCAATCTGGTTGATATTCAGAAAACAATCGCAATCACACAAAAACACGAGCAATCCTAATGGAAAAAACATTTCACTGCTGTGGGAATAGTTTAAATATTAAAATTAAAAACATCTCTTTACAGCACTGCTTGCAATAGAAACTTTCATAAAATGCTTTCGCGATAAGAATTATTTAATCAAATTGTCAGTTGAAAACAGCGCTGTATCGTGATAGTGATTTACAATTGGCAGAAAATCCATCTCAATGGTAAGAAGGATCTAAGCTTTAGAACTAAATACACTCTTTTGCAATTGTTATTTAAATATCGACACGAAAGTATTGCACAAACATTCTGGGCCAGCAGCCAACTTCACAGGATCTGTTAACTCATACGATCTCATACGATAGACAATCCAAATGGATGTGCTGGCGGGCTGTATACAAATGTCCTTCACCACCTGACCACACCTCCATTGCTGCCGCTGCTGCTGTTCATCTCAGTTCAGAGGGAAGGGGGGTTGTTTAACTACTAAATACACTTTATTTTGGTTTGTTTCGTTAATGCTTTGCTTTGCCAACTCTCGAACAACACGCACTCAACTACATCTCTGCCTGTGGATGCTGATCAGTTATAGTTATCTGTTTTTTCATATGCATATATATTTGAATATATATATATATATATATCTATATGTAGTTATTTAATTTAGTAAAGTAAGATTTATAATTTCTCGTTTACTTTAGGTGTTTTTTGCTTCTCCTTTAAAATAAATTTTATGCTAAAATTTAAATTTATGCTTTCTTGTTCGATCTTACATCGTACGGCTATCTGCTTGCTTGCCTACTGTGCTGTATGTCGTTGCCGCCAATGCAATCCTAACATTCGTTGGTGTTGGTGTGTTGTTGTGTGGGGGTCTGTATGTTGTGTGTTGTTTGTTGCTTGTTGTTTGTTGTTTGCCGTGGTTTCTTGTATTCTGTTATGTGTGTACTAATTTATAATTGATGCCGCTGTGCTCGTCATCGGCCAACTATGCCAGACGCGCGCGCTTTTGTGCTTGTGGCCCCTCGGAGTACTCGTCCTCCTCGTAGTCTTCTTCGCCAGAATCACTCTCGTAGTCCACTAGACCCTGTTTATGGTAACGAAAATCATATAATTAATGCATGTACACATTCGTTATTCATACGTAGCGCTACTTAAACTTCTTATAATACTCGTGCACCTTAATCGTCACAGAATAGAAGGTATTTAGGAATTTTAGCTTTTTATTTAAATATTTTCCAATGCTCCTTTAGTTACAATTCAAACATTGATTCATTATGGGCAAAATAAAGCACGCATCTTGACGACTAAATCCATAATAGTACTACATAAAACACCATGACATTCCCATTTTATGGATTCCACAACTTACCTTTTTGGCCGTCGTCTTGTCCGCCTCGCTGCTGGCACCTTCCGTGCTGTTAGCATCTTGCTCCCCACTGACCGGGCTGCTGGCGTCATCGCTGGGCGGCAACTGGGCGTCGGCGTTCTCGATATCCGGACTGGACACAGCCGGAGCGGGCGAAATGCTCGGCGAGCTGTTTGTTGCCGCCGCCGCCGTCACAGAGGCCGCCATGGCTGTGGCGATCGTTGAGAGAAACTGTGATGCTGCCACGGCGGCTACTGTCGCCGAATCGCATAGCGATGCTGCGGCCGATGAGCCGGGCGGCGAGGACGATGACGACGAGGATGAAGACGATGACGCCGATGAAGAGGACGTCGAGGCTTCCAGAGACGAGGATGACGAAGTGGGCGATGCACTGGCGGCGGCCGATTGTGACAGCTCCAACTCCTGGCTTTGAGGCCCTTCCACGCTGCTCAGCTGCTGTTGTAGCTCCGCGATCTCGGGCTGTGTCTGTTGCTGGAATGGGTTCTGCTGCTGCTGCTGCTGCTGTTGTTGTTGCTGGTGGTGCTGAAGCGCAATATTTGCAGCGGCAGCCAAATGCACCGCCGCCTGCGTCTGCTCGTCGGCGGAGATGGCCTCGGGGCTACTGCTGCCGCTGGCCACCGGTGCACCTGACGTGGCGGATGTGGCAGTGGATGACGCGGTGGTGCTCAGGCTTCCCAACAATCCACTGTGCGGCGACGTGCTGTGTGGCGGAGAGGATTTCTGCTGGTTTTGCGTTTGCGGGCCATTCTTTTCGCTGACGGCTGCAAGTTGAGATTGGAATATATTTACAATGCATCAATAGTACATAAACATATTGTAACTTTTTTTAATATAAGCTTTTTTGCTTAGATATTCGCTACCAATATATATGGTTTGGTAATGCTAAAACGATAATTATTTATTACTTACATTTCATGACATTGTTGTATGTGTCGATTTCCTCAGTGAAATCGTCCTCCTCGTTGAACCACATTTCCTCTTCCTCCTCCATTTGCCGTTGATCCCGACGAAACCGGCCACCGCTACGGATGATGGGCAGGCCACTTTAAGATAATACAGCCAAATATTTTCACATTGTGTTGTAGCACAAGGCGCTGTAGCAAAACTTACCCGTCAGTTCGGTTTTCCATCTTGTCGCGGTCCTTAAGCCGATCCTGGTACTGATCGTAGCGATTCTTCAAGTACTTAAATGTCTGAACGTATTCGATTTCATCAAATATCTTGCTGAAGTTCTCCACGAAGTAAACGCACAGAGTGCGGATATCCTCGAGTTTTATAAACTCAAACAGCTCCAGAATGGCTGACTCCAGAAGGTTGTAACGGCCGTTGTTGCGAATGAAGGCATCTACCACCGGCGCAAACAGATTGCACTTGACAATGTGTCTGTAAATAAGGATTCACCAATGTCATATTGTTTAACTATACGAGTTTTTGGGACGCTTACCTATTGTAAAACTCATCTTTAAGTGCAATTATCTTGCGCAGTAATCGCAGAGCGCCGAGGACAAGGAACGTATGTGTGCTCTTCATTAGCACCAGTATTCGCTTGAGGAGATCCTTTTGCAACAAAAAGTTTTTGATGTGATAACTGTGGTGTTCCACGCAGAACGAGAGAATGTCCAGGACGATTCCCAGCAGCTGGGCCGTCTGATAGTCCTCGTTTTGCGGACGGTCGCCTATCGTGTTAAGTATCACCGGAGCTATAACCCATAAAGCAGTTAGTCTCTAGAAATGTGCTGGTAGAGTACTCGCACTTACCCACTAACGTTTGCACACTGTATTTGTAAAAGAAGTTGAGAAAATCACCCTTCTCGGTGAGCATGTTCTCCGGCTCCAACAGAATCTTGACGATACCCATTAGCTGCACTGCAATTCCAAGCTCAGGCTCCGAGTCGTTCAGCATTTGTTCGATGGCAATGTTCAGTAGCATACGCTCCTAGTGGGACAAAAAAGAATAATGTATTTCATAGATATATCTAGACTATCTAATGTTAACTTACCACTTCTGGCCGATTGGCCTGGTTGAGCGTGTAATTGCGCACTACCAGCGGCGAGAACTCTACGATGGCCGTGAGGATGTCGATGGAGGCCGATTTGGTCTTCTTGTCGTTCATCACGAGAGTGAGTTCCAGCGCCTGCAGAATGCCTAGGCAGGTGAGAGTTTTGTAGAACGAGTCCTTGCCCTGCGGCTGCAGGTTCTGGGCATAGTTGCAGAACTCCTTCAGGAAGAGGACTGTGTCGCGGCGTTTCGCGTCTCCGGTGGTGGGATCGGTGAGAACGGCAAACACATCCAGGAGATACCGTTCGTCGTCCTGGATCATCGTGACAATCTCCACCTTGTTAAAGAATATGAAGCTGGACAGGGTGTTCAGCATGTTGTCTTCGACAAAGACCGATGGTGTGGGCAGGATAATGTCCTGGATGTACTGCACCCGGAACGTCTGGTGAATCTTAGCCAGCAGGTCCAGGTTTTTAATCGGCACTGCCTCGCGGAACTTGGCTAACTGCTTCAGATACTGTCGATGCTTTTTGGGCTGAGACACACTCGGATCGTATTCCAGGCACCCGACCACATCAAAGATGGTATCATCCGCAAACATAATCTCAAAGAGCGCGTTCTTATTTAGCAAGAAGATGTTCTTGAAGATCTCGAAGAGGTGATGCAGGCCCTCGGTATTGTCCAGGTCCTCACACACGTGGAACAAGTTCAGCAGCTTCTTGATATAGCTCTCCGACTCGAGGGCCATCGACAACTTTTCCTTTCTCAGCGGCGTGGAGAGACAGCTTTGTATCGTTTCCGAGATGTCCTCCAGCCGGGAAAGCTCGCAGGGTGGTAGCTCAATGGGTGGCGCAGTATCCGACATGTCCTCAAACCGCTCATCCTCAGACTCTTCGACGATGTCTTGAGTTATTTCTACAGATGGATCCTTGCCTTGCACCTGCAAAAATTTTAGTTGGCAATTGATGTGAAAACCATAGTTTATTGATCTATAGATAAGCACATTATAACTGCATCTGCTTATTCAACGACGCTTACCTGACATATCTTTTCCCATATTTCGTCGCAGCCCGCCTTTTCCTGGAAACTCAGGGCCAGATCAAAGTTATCGCCCTCGGACCACACGATCAGCGTGTCCTGTTGCTTCTGGTATGCGGTGTCCGGTTGTATCTTGCTCTCCAAAAGCAGAGATCCATCGGATTCGGCACGAACCAAAAGCGAGATGCCTGAAAGTTGTTAGTGAGGAAAAGGAAACTTAGACCACATCGCAAGGCTTCATTAACTTTGTCAACCCACCTTTTAGTCTTTCCACATAGGTGGATGACACGTGGCCAGTGCCACGATCATCCCATTGCCGTTCCGCATTCAGCGCGTACAGCTTGACGCGTCGGCGGGTGTCGGTCGTCATGATGATGTTGCTCCTTGCTGTGCTTCTGCGGTTCTACTCGCTGTTGGTGCCCTTGGGATTCGTTTGAATTTCGATCGGGACTATGAATGCGAGTGCTTGCGGCTTGGAACCGTTCCTCTGGCTAGGGACTATTGGCTAGGCTATGCTACTTAGCTAATTTAAATTAGGATCTTGAATTTAAAATTCAAAGGATTCGGCTAATCTCTATGCTTGACTTCTATATCCATGTTATTCTTGCACTCCAACGCCGGGTGGGGTCTGATGGGATTGGGATGGGCGCACGACGAGACTGCACTGCAAGTTAGGAAAATTAAACAATTTAAAAAAAATGTTCAAATAGCATAACATATTTAAAAACACTTCTTCGAAATTCTTTTTTTATGGGTTTATAATCCCATTTTTAATGACAGTAAACGCGGATGTTGCTTGTTATCTAAAAAATAAATTGTATTTAAACCGTACGCATGCATCATTTACTTTAATATTTTCAACACCATAATTGTCTTTAATTTACAAGCTTTGGATCTCCAAAATAATTTGTATTTTTTACTTTTTTTGTTGTATTAACAAAGCTCAGAAATTTCTTTCAAAGTCTTATGAAATTGTTAGCCCAACGTCATACAAAAATTGGATTATTCGTGTGCTAATGCCGCAAAAGGGTGAGGTTAAGGTATCCAAGTGCATCTTATATCTTATCTTGGGGCCTTTGCAACACTTCATGGCGAAGATTGCGATGAATGAAAATGTGAAAGCTACGTTCGATGGGCGTGTGTGTGAGTGTATTTTCGGGAGAAAGATGTGCGATGAGAGAGAAGCCGAGAGAAGACCGTGCCAGCAAAAATGCGAAATGCAAAAAAAAATGAAGAACAGAAAAGAAAAGAAATGTGCTTGTGCCCGGTATGTTTACAAACATTTAGCGTTTTCCATTAGATCTAGGCCTTCCGCAGTGCGCGCGTGTATCTGTGTAAATGTATCCGTATCTGTGCGAGTGGGTATACTATGCATATAGTATACACTATATCTGAGCCACTATTATCGCTGCGCTTTCGCCCCACAGCGAGAGCAAACACGCGCGCGAAGAAAACAAACAGCGGCGAGGGCCAGAGAGCGGGTGACTCAAGACGAGGGAGGGGGAGTAATCTATCCATTCTCTTACACAGAAAAAAAAGTGTAAGTAAACTAATATTAAATCCATATATTCATTTATGCACAGTTAACAATCAGTCCACTATTTCGTTATCTGCACGGCGAAAATCAATGGAGAAGTGTGTGAAATAATGTGCGAGTAAACAGAAGTGGCAAAAGCTACGTCATCGTTGAAGAGCGCCACCTCAATGTTGACTGTCCACCGCAAACATTTACGTCACTCTAGATCACCCAACCGCTCACCAACGCCCACCGCCCGCCGCCCGCCTTGCCACCCGGCCAAGGTTGCAAGACGTCGGGGAAAATGCGTGCTGCGCTGTTTCGAAGCGATTTGCACAGCGATTAAGTTCCCACTTCCATTGCACTTCCAATAAAGCACTGATAACGCCCGCAGCAGAATTGAAGCCTCAATCTGAATCTGAATCAGAATTGGTACCAAAACAAAAGTAGCAATTCAAAACAAACGTAGCGAGCGGTTTGGTTTACGCAATCAGCTGCGAAAAACACGAGAATGCTCATATGTACATAAGTGTGTCCAAGTGCCGCACAGCGCCACAGATTTCGTTGATTATAAATTTTTATTAATAACCAGCGGCCGCAGAAGGTTGCCAAAGTGCCGAGAGCAAATCTGTGTGCGAAATATAGAGCTCTGGAGTCGAGTCATCAATAAAGTCCGGCAAATATGACAACTTGGCAATATTTTTTCGCTACAGCAACAATTAGTTTTTATAGGGAAGTTAGTAAGAGATACAGTTGCGAACAAGTCGGTGGCCTTTTTGACTCTATTTCGCTACTACTACCTAGTTAATAACACGTGTGCAAATCGCATTATGAATCACTAGACCTATTTTATTCAAAGCATTTTCGTTAGGATTGTAGATTAGAGTCTTAGCATGTAGTAATTAAATTCGTAGTAGAATTAAGTTGAGGTTATAACAGACAAAACATACAAACTAAGATAGGAAATTGGCCTATCAACAAGTTTACATCTGATTAGGGAACTTTAAGTATTTGGGTATAGTATTAAAACTATGAATAACATTTAGGAAGGAAAAGCAAGAAATTTAGAAATATTTCAAAGACCTACAAGGTTGTCATTTTACTAGCACCTTTAAATATCACCGGCAATTCATCTGGTGTGAATACAAATAATACAACTATGCTCCATCATTTCAACCGCAACTGTAAATGGATAATTGGAGTCTCGCTGCTCTCTTCCTGTTCTTCGCACACATACACACGCATGGGCGCGAAAGCTGCAAGTGTCCGTGTGAAGAAGGAGCAGACGAAGAGGTGGGAAGGCAAAAGCTAAGGATGCAGGACTTCATAAGGAAGTGGTTCGCATATCCCTTTCGTTATCTTCTTACTTTCGTCCCCAGCAATGAAACGCCATGAATTGGGGGAGACGGAATCTAACGATTGCGAACGCGTTGTATCTTGTTTTTGCATGCATGACAATGTGTGCAGAATACGCGCGCGCTCACACACTAAACCTCTCGCACAACCGAAGGCGTGTGTGCATGTATGCAATTTTTTGGGGTGGTATTGGCGGTGAAGAAAGGAGGGCGGGTGGAAGTAAGGGAAAGAGACGGGCGGAGAACTCGAAAATTTAACAAGTAAACATCTCCGTTCGCGATTACAAAGTCAGCTAATTTCGTTTTTTTTTTTATTGTTAATTTTTGATTCTGTTTTTTTTTGTTGATGCCCAACAGTTGATGTATTTTCATACGCGATACACACACAACGCGCTACAGACACTCGGACGCACACAGACACAGCGTCTGGCAAGTACATCGCTTTTTGGGCCGTCTCTTTTGCGGTTCATTCAATAAAATTATTGCGAATGGCAGGCGCAAAACAGAATCGCAAAAATTGCAGTGTATTGTGGGAAAGAAGAGGCGTGTGGTAAAGAAAAATGCCGTCTCCCCACCACACACAGTCACACACATGCACGCAATTTAGCTCGCTACACGCGCCACTCACACTCTGCAATGTTTTTGTTGTTGTTGCAAGCCGATTTTGTTTTGATTTGATACTTTATTTATGTATACATAATATTTAGGAGCAGCGCATTTCCTCGATATTCGCTGGCGATTTTGCATTTCATTGAAACGCACACAAAACGCAGGGAAAAGAAAAACAGACGACGGCAAACTCACCTCGAACACACGCACACCTACAAACCACACACAGCGGAGAGCGAGCAAATTCAACACGACGGTATGCGTTGTTGCATAAAGTGCGATAAAAGGGGAGACACCGAAAGAGGCAAATCAGCCAAGTAGTATTCAAAATCGGGATCCAATATGGGCTATTGCCGGGATATATAGTCCGATTCCCTGGCAAGGCCGCAAATCATCCACGGAGTACGTGAGAACACACCGTCGGTCACATTCACAGTAAAATTCAAACACACACACACTCGCACGCAGACAACACAGAAGCCGCAAGAGGGCAAAAGAGAGCGGGAGAGAGAGAGAGCAGCAAAGGGAGAGAGAGAAAGAGCGCGGGGGCAAAAACCAAAAAGTTATACACTCACGCTGCAATTCCTTGTTTCTGTTTCTGGCGTTTTTCGCTTTTAGTGCTTCGCACGCTGGCTGCATTCGATCAGTTTATATACAATTTTCTCTTGCGCATATTTATTGGGGGATCACGAGTTAGTTTTCGACCAATATATCTTCCCGGATAATTGTGATTTTCGCTATTTTCCGCGGACCGACGCTAGAGCGTTGGTCTGACCACGACGATAATATCTGCGTATCGATACTCGGCCAGAGAGTACAGCGATAGTTGCATTTGACGAGAATGTGAGCTGTTATCGATATCAAGCTCTAGCACCCCTGTGACGCCACCATTGTTATGGTACTCTATTAACACATACTTGACAAAACTGGAGCACCTTGAATGAATATATGTACAAATCAGAGCAGGAAAAGGCAAACAGCACCACAAACTGTTGGACAGATTCGCCGCGGCGACGCCATGTTGTCTTTCGCTCTTGATTCGCCGCAAAAGAGTGTGCAATAATGCACGAACTGGCTTTGGTGTTACCGTTTTACGCACTCCGTACTGTTACGCTAATATTTTAAAATAAAAACACGTTAAATATTATCAAATTAGAAAATACAGCTATATGTATGTTTAATTATTATCAATAAGAGCAATCAGTTTGATACACAGTAATTACATACTCGATTCAAAAGTTAGTATTGCAGTAAGCACATAATTCCGACTTGAAATCTTTTCCAGGTTAATTTAACTTAAAAGTAAAGTGTCATCCTAAAATAATCTCAGGCGCTAGCTTAGTATGAATGTACTACACGTACACGATATTTATATGTAAATTTTATGATTTTTAGAGTTTAAAGAATTTCGAATTTTCTGCCGCTTTAGTGTGGCCAGGTGGCGGCTGATTCCAAATGCACGCAGTTGTCCCCAGTCGTTTTGGTATTCCGAGTGGAAGACTCGGCGACCCTCTGCTGCGATGCATTTGCTCACTTGGCCAACTTCGGTGCTGCGTTCCCGATGCCTAGGACGACAAAATGCTGCGCCAGAACCTGTTGGATCAGCTTAAGCACTTCATAGAGACGGTGAGCAATGGGCACAGTTGTCCGCAGCTGCTGACCAGCCCCAATCTCATCAAGCTCGCGTGAGTAGCAACCGCGGTGGTTAATAAAGATGACCGTAGTAAACAAATCCATGGATCTTTGCAGGCTGGGATTCTTGGAGGAGCTGCCCGCCACGCGAGACATTGTGTTCGAGTACTTCGCCCTGCTGGCCGAGATCAGTGTGCAGCTGTATGTGTCGCCGGAGATGGCGGACCCAAAGACCGGTATGCCGGTGTCCCAGGTGAAGCAGGCCGGGAATCGCCAGCAGCAGCAACGTGCTCCGGAATACGAGGCCTTCAATCTGGTGAAGACGGCGCTGCAGAGTCTGGTGTGGAAGGGACCGCCCGCCTGGTCGCCGCTTATCGCCAACTGGAGTCTGGAACTGGTGGCCAAGCTGTCCGATAAGTACACCCAGCGGCGGATGACCATCACGGCCAGCTGCAACTATTGGCTGGAGTGCAGCGCCATGCACGGACTGATGACCCTTATAAATAGTTGTTTCCGGAAGTTAACCCAACCGGAGGAGGAGGCCTGCGTGGAGATCATGCTCAATGCCTTTCACCGGTTTCCCATGACCTTCGACTGGATTGTGGCCAGATTGGGCGGCTGCTTCCCTTACAAGATCATCATGCAGATTCTACAGTGCGGCATCAAGCGATTCGTCGATGACTATCGCTGCCATCTGGACTCGGAGGCGGGCATCCTCGATTATATGACCTCGTGCCACGAACAGCACCTGAGGGCCGCCTTCCGTGAGATGCTTAGGGAGGGATTCGCACCGAAGAAGCCGCTGGACGTGGCCGTCGTTCCTTTTCTGCTGATCACCACCAACTACTCGGACACGATCCTGCAGAGCTTGGTCAATGTGCTAGTCGAAATCTGTAAGTACTAGTTGAATAATGAGATATATTATTTCTATAACACAATGTCATGCAGATACCGAGGACATGTGCGAGGTGATAGTGCAGAAGTCGCCGTTGTGGCTGAGCAACAAGATGTTTGCCGGCATGCAGCCCACGCTGAATAATGCCGTGCTCCGCCTGAACGAGCGTGGAGCGACGTTGTTACTCACTGCAGCCAAAATGGCCGAGAAGTATGTTTGGTGCCAGGATTTCCTGGACAACTCGATGCAGGAGCTGGAACAGTGGGTGCTCAACCAGCGCAACTTCCCGCTGCTGGCCGATCTGGCCTACGAGGAAACAAAGTACATGCTGTGGAAGAGCTGCCTCAGCACCAATCTCTTCGAGCAGCAAACAGCGGTTAGATTACTGCTGGTGGTCTGTGAGTAGAATGTTCTTCAGATATTGAAATGGCAGACTTTACCAACTATATTTTCTAGCATCCCAGCATCCGAATATTTACTACCAAACTATATCGCAACTACTAAAGAAGTCGTATGCTCAGAATCCCAATGGCATTGGCGCACTAATTCGCTTGCTTGGCGGACAAAGCGGCATGGTAAACTTCCCGGGATTCACGCCAGGTTTCAAGATGGTTTTGGAAGACATCACGTTGGATGTTCAAGTTAACAATCGATTGCCAGTTCCGCCGGGCACACCCACAGAAGCCTTCAATACTTTCTCCAACCTAAACATACTTGCCAGGTAATTATTAGAATTGTTAGATATTTATGCTAAGTATTTGAACTTGTTAATCTCTGCCAGGATGCACAAGAGCAAGAATGTGGCTCCGTACATTAAGGCGCAGCATTTGAACCAAGCCCTCAACGAATGTCTTCCCAAAATCCTTCAAATCTTCGAATGCACCGTCAACAAACTGGTCCTGAGGATGGACAGGGATGCCGCCGAGCGGATTGCGGATAAATTCAAGGCGCAGCAAAGTAAAAATAACAATAACAACAATGAACTGTGCAATGGCAAGGATTACGGAAAGCGCACGAAACTGGAGTCGGGAGATGATAATGTGGACGATGAGGACGCTACCCGCATGCGCTTGGCCCATCTCATTGTGGATCTGTTGAACAACATTGAAGCCGGCAGCCGAACCACTGTCCTGCGCACTCCATTAGTCCTCAAGCTGGCCACGCTAAGCGTAAAGTACTTCTTTGTGGGCTTAACCGAGAAGAGTAAGTAATAGTTGCTCCTAAGCTCGGCCTCTTTATATGAACTATATTTCCTTTTAGCTGTGATCCGTCGCGCGGCGGCTTCGCATCGCTCCTACACGCTGCTGCAGAGGCAGTGTTCCGCCCGGAAAATCGCGAGAACCGTCTGCCTGCGCGAGCTGGTGGAGCGCGCGCTCTTTTATCACGGTCACTTGCTTGGTCAGCTGGAGGTGTATCAGCGCGACGAGCTTGAGATACCCGAGCACGAACACCTCATCCTGCAGAATCTGCACACCAGCTCTGGCGCCAACTCGAATCGCTCCGTGCTGCATTCCGGTATTATAGGCAGAGGTCTGCGACCAGTGCTGCCCCCCAGCGAGCGGAACTGCGATGCGGAGAAGCAGGCGCTGTATCTTAAGGCATTGAATGCCTGCTGCGCCGATCTGGAGAAGCCCAACAACGTGGAGGGCTACTCGCTGGTCTCGCTGCTGCTGGTCGAGCTGGTCTCCACGGATGTCATGTACAACGGCCTGCCCTTTCCGGACGAGGAGTTCACCAGGGTCACAATGGAGCGGGACATGCTAATCAGGAGGGCGTTCATCAACTCCCCAGTGCTGTGGGCGGTTTTGGGACTGATCGCCGGTCATAGGCCGGCGCTTTGCTACTCCTCCGTGCTACTGCGCGCACTGTGCGCCACCTGCTTGCATCACTGGCGGGGCAAGAATGGTGAGCTTGTTACTTTCCTCGTTTATTTCGATAGATCCACTTAATCACGTTGCCCGTTTGCAGTCAATCGATTCCAGCCCACTGCTGCGAACGATGAGCTGATGCTGTGCACCAAGAAGATGCTGCAACTGCTGGCTATGAGCCAACTGATTCCGCCTCCACTCACCAATCTGCATCTCATCATCGAGCACTTTGAGTCGGCAGAGGTAAGATCTCTTATTTCCTCCAACTGTGTAGTAGCACCAACCAATGCATGACATTTCCAGATCGCCCTGCTGCTGCGCGAGTGCATCTGGAACTACCTTAAAGATCACGTGCCCTCGCCGGCGCTGTTTCACGTGGACAACAACGGACTGCACTGGCGCAACACGAAGCTGGCCAAGGTGCCGCCGCAATACGTGGATCCGTTGCGCCATCTAATGCAGCGCAAGCTGTCCACCCTGGGCGCACACTACCATCAGATGTTCATCATGGGCGAGCTGATGGAGGGCGACTCGGAGCCAGATCCGACGGCCCGGCTGCAGATCGTTGAAATAGATTAAGCAAACGTAGTTAGCTAGCCTAATGTTGTGGTGTGAGCATGAGCGTGTGTGCATGGATTAATGGAGCGTCTGCGAGTGTTGAGTGTGCAATGTGCGAACTAAATGCAGTGTTTGTATTTTGATATTCAATGGGTTCTTTTATTTTCGTTTCATTGGTTTGTAAAAATTAAAATCTCAACCTAGGCCTTGCAAATACTGTCCAGCAGTTATTGTAACGACGGCGCCTGAAAATCGCATCATTCGTCGTCGCGTAGTTTAGAATATAACGAAGCCAACAAACAATTTCATCTGAACATGTTTCTTTATGTGTGCGACGAACCAATGGGCACCGTCTCCTCCGGCAATCCTCGGCTGCCTTCAGTACATCATATATATATTAACGACTAATTTACGCATTCATTTGTTTCATATAATACACAGTATTGTCACATGGATATATAGCTTTCGTGTCGCCCCCATAGCTCCCCAATTCCCCAGCCAACTCCGCTGATGCGGACTGCTGCTGCTGCTGCTCCTGCTGCTCGGGCGCTACCAGGTTGCGCCTGAATTTCCTACATGATTCTATGGTTACAAATACTTGGCGAATGTAGGACAACAGAAAAAAAAACGGGATAACAAAACCATAAAGTTCCTCACAATTTGTTAACAAAGTTATTCCTTTCGATAAATCTTAGCATCTATGTTTAGTGGAGGCATCTAAGGCGCCTACGAAGTTCGGCAGTGGCTCAGCTTGCGCACGGAGATGCAGGACGTCAGCTTCTTGGCGCGCCTCTTCAGCGCCGATCCCTTCTTCTTGACGGGCGCCTCCTCCCTGCTACCGTTGCCCAGCGAATTGCCGGCGGCTGCGGCACTTGTGGAGGGCGGCTCGTAGGCGTGGCAGGCGGCGAGGGCCGCCGCCGACTGTTTGGCCCGAATTTCGGAGGCAGCAGCTGCCGCTTGGCGGGCGAGCTCCTCTGTAAAGGTAACCATGAAAGTAGTTCACTCGACACTAGGTTGATGTTTGTACGTACGGTTCACGTCGTGCTCTGTAAAGTAGACATCCTCCTCCTGGGTGCCGTAGTGGTAAGCTTCCAAGTAAGGTATCACCGTGGAGTTGCGGTATTTGTCGCCCTTCAGGGGGGGAATGGGTATCGGTGGGCCGGTCTTCACCGGTGCGGATCGGAACCAACTGAAAGCAGATAAGAAGCATCAATAATCATGAAGTGCAATCAAGGAAGATTCCAACATACGTGTCGTGGCGTATTTCCTGCAGAGAGAGGCGTTTACTGGGATCAGCCTGAAGCATGCCGAGTATCAGGTTGGCGAAGTCCGCGTCCATTTCGTATAGCCACGCGGGCGCCTCCCACTGACCTCGCCCTATGTTCTCCAGCAGTCGGTAGATATTGTCGCCCTCGAAGGGATACTGTCCAGTGGCCAAATTGTAGCTGCAAGTCAGGTGGATTAGTATATAGATCCAATACATCGTATTAGACATGGCTTACAGAGTCACTCCGCTGGACCAGATGTCCACCTTGAAGCCGGCAAAGGTCTCGTGTCCGTTGGCGATCTCCGGTGGCTGGAAGGCCGGAGAACCTTGGCCCGTCGTGCATGTGTCGTCAGGTGCGAACAGATCCAGTTGCTCCGCCACACCGAAGTCGGATATCTTCAGCGTTTGATCCAGGGAGAGCAGCAGGTTGCCTGGCTTGATGTCCTTGTGGATGACCCGGCAACTGTGCAGGTACTCCAGGCCGTCGACTAGCTGTTTGAAGTAACCGTGCGCCTGGAACAGCGGCATCCGCTTGTCTGGCTGATAGTCAATCATCTCCTGCAGACCGCCGACACAGTACTCCATGACCAAGTACATCTTCTGCTTCTCCTCGTTGTACAAAACATCGACCAGCTCCACGACATGTCGGTGCTTCAGCTGCTTCAGCAAGGCGATCTCGCGCGTCACGTTCTGTTCGCCGTTGGGAATCCGGCGCAGCTTCCGCTTGGTCAGAATCTTGACGGCCAGCCGGCACAGGTTCTCCGAGTTCATGGCCTCCTTCACCTTGCCGTACGATCCCTCGCCGAGCACATCGCCCATTATGTACTTGCCCACCATCTTAATGCTCTTCTTTTTCTGCTGATAGATGATGTCCTGGCTGTCGACGCGATTGAAGAACATGTTACCCATGTCCAGCGTCACGCGATCGAGCGTCTCGATCTCGTCGTCGTCCAGCCACGTGACTTGCGGATGTGGCTGGTCATCGAGCAGCAGTTCATCCGGATTGTAAAAGCCAACGCCCGCGCCTGCGTCATCCGCTTGGGCGGTGTCCTCTTTGAGCTCCACAAATGCGTCGTCGTCCAGATCGGAGGCGACGTCATAGTGAAAGTTCTTATTGGCCAGCAGTACGGTCATCTCGTCCTCAACCGGATCCGGTTCCTCCTCCTCCACCTTGTGCTGGGCTCCTCCGCCCGTGGGATGGTGTAGATGATGATGGTGTGCTGCCTTGACCTGTGCCTCCATGGTGGTCACAGTCATCTGGCCCGTTGCCCCTGCCCCTCCTGCTCCTTCTTCTTCTGCTCCGCCGGCTGCTTCTCCTCCGACTGGCCGAGAGCTAGAACATTGCATAAACCTCCGCGGAGCCCCAATGATCACATATCGCAGGTGGCGGCCCCACTCCGGCGGATGGGAGTGGACGTTGTGGCCCCTGTGTTGCCTGTGGCTGCGAAACGTTTGGTTAGTTCATGGCTACACCCAATCCTCACCAGACACACACGCGCTTTTATCGCTCACCTCTCGAAATACCTTTATTTTTGTAATCAATTCGCACACACTCGAATTGATTGCCGTGCGATTTTTCGAGGTCCCTCGTCGCCCGTCGTCTATTCTGCGATGTCCGCTGGAAAGGCGTTCCCCCCTTTCGTTTCACCGTCGTGCGATCTGTTTCTCATAGAAATTTGTGAATTCCTGTGTTTACTCTCGCCGTTCAATTTGTTCTTTTCCCCTTCCGAAAAATTGTTTAACAATTAGTTTTTGGTCAAAGTCAGTTCGCCGCAGTACGGTCACACTGGCCACGGGCTACCAGGGCTGCACGAGCAGTGGTTGTTGTTGCTGCTGGCGCTGCTGACAATAAAAATAATAAATTTGTATTTTTCGGTACGAACGCTGGAATAACTCGAATCGAAGTGGAAGTCATGGCCGCTGGGACGACGACCAAGGAGCGCCTGGAGCGTCTGATTAACGCTAAACAGCAGCTGGAGGCGCAGATCAACAGAAACGGACAGATCCTGGCCGCCGTAAGTAAATTCGCTGGCTCATCCGGGGATACCCTGCATCTGGGATGGGGTATGCACACTGTGGCAAGCAGTATGCCTACATGGGCAAGCATTACAGCATTACCCTATGCTATATATACACAATAGTATTTTGAGTACATTCCTAAGTTTATGCTGCAAATATAGCATTGATAATGATCCCTTCCCTTCCAGAACGACAATGTGGGCATGAGTGGTCCACTGGTGGACCCAGAGGGCTTTCCGCGCAACGACATCGACGTTTACCAGGTGCGCCTGGCGCGCCAGACGATCATCTGCCTGCAGAACGACCACAAGGAGCTGATGAACCAGATCCAGACGCTGCTCAACCAATATCACAGCGAGATTGCCACCACAGATCCGGAGCTAGTGAATCGCGCCTCCGCTCTGGACCTGGACAGCGACCGTTCACCCGGTGGCGCTAATATCACGGACCTTGCACCGGCGCGCGCCATCGTGGTGGTCAATCTGGTGAGTCCCGACTCGCCCGCCGAGAGAGCTGTGAGTGAATCTATTAAACAAGCGAAGATGAAGATCACAGCATTGATTGTGGCATCTTTACCATTTCAGGGTCTCTGTGCGGGCGATGCCATCCTCCGCTTTGGCTCCATCAATAGCGACAACTTCAAGGGAGATCTCGCCCAGATTGGCGAGCTGGTGCGCAACATGCAGAGCCAGAATGTCCAGCTGAAAGTGAAGCGCGCCGAGCAGCAGCTGGACCTGATCCTGGTGCCGAAAACGTGGAGTGGACGCGGTCTTCTCGGCTGCAACATCGTCCTGCCGCCCGAGGCGATGGATCACTGATGCAGCTACCATGTTTAAGCTTCCTTCGAGTTGCCTGCCTGTGCACTCCTGCCCTGCACTTCAGTTATCCACCCATTGCCAGGCCACCGAACATAACATGCTTGCTCCAAATTGCGAAAATTGATTTTTGGACGCGGTTTCAGGCCAATTTCAGCTGGAGTCATCTCGCTGACTGACAGCCGGGTCAGTGGGCCAAGGAGGAGCAGTGGAGTGACCCAAGGTGCACAGGTGACAGCGAAACGGGATGATATTGTGATTCGATGGATTCTGTTGACATGACCATTTTTTTTTTTGCATTTAATTTTCATTCATTATAAAATAATGGGTAACAATAATGATGAGGCGTTTTTACTAACAAATAAGTTTTTATAGCGCATGTACTGGTAAATAAAGATAAAATAAAAATAATTTGGAAATATTTTCCTAAAATCATAAAAACATATAAACTTTTTACAAGTGACAAAAATTTGACCATTTATTATGTTAAATTTGTTCGCATAAATGTACCTAAATAATGTATAGCAATGTTTGTTATAAACATTTAACAGTAAGCAGGGAATAAAGCTTTTAAACTGAGTAGTAAAGAGAAACCAATTTAAAAGAAAAATATATAATTTAAATTCTGTTTTTGAACAGCCTGGTAACTAGCCAAGTTTTCAACCGCTCAAGCGCTTAGTCAGCGCACAATGGCTTTAAAACTGTACTCCTTCTTAAGATAAACTTATTTATATCTCTTAACTGAGCGATGTAATTAAAAGAGTGTATTGTTAATAAATTTGAATGATAGTTTTTATTAGAAGGTGTAATTTCACTTGTTTGATTTTTTATATCATGTTTTTTTTTAAACGGAAAGCAACAGTCTGCAGCCCAGACTCGAACCAAATACCATAACAGCATTCGCTTAACCGGTTAGGACACATGTTAGCTTAACAGCGAGAGAGGATTTTCCGCGAAGAGAGAGAATTTGGCAGGACGAGCTTTCGCCCGAAAATCTATTTAAGCAACACGCAGCGTAAAAGTTTAAAACTTTTTTCACCCGCGCCGCAGCATCCGATTGCCACGAAAAAAAAGGGGATAATTACAAATGCAGTGAAATTATTCAAGCAAAGCGACTGGCGAATAACAATTTGAATTGCTCGCCAAAATATACAAAAATTATCCCCGCACCAGTTTTGCGCTTGTTTTGTGCGCCGGAGCAAAGCTGCCGCAGCCGTCGAATCCGAATCGAGAGCATTACGGATGCGATTTCGAATCCGAATCCGTGTGGCGACAGGACGAAAGTGCGGCCCAATCGCCGTCAAATTACGCTAGTGAAAAAATCGTGCTGCGCCGCTGAATTTCTGTGCAATTAACGTGAGCGATTGAAAGGATCTGCCTGCTGCCAAAAAACGCGACCGATGAAAATTGCGAGCCGTTCGCGTTCGTCCTGTGCGGCGGAAAGGATGTGTATGTGTGCGGGCTTTATATAATGAAACACTTCCAATGCGTGGACCCTGCCCGCTCTCGTCCTTCTTTTCATTCCATTTTTTTTTTCGCGAACTGGAGTGGCAGGATGTGGCGGGGGGCACACGCTTGATAGTGTCACTGTCATTGCCAGTGCATGGGAATTGTGAGGGAATCTGCTGGGTGGTTGGGGCAGCGAAAGCTGCGCGAAATAGCACAACAAACAGGCAGCAGCGGGGAAACTAACAAAAAAGTTAACTAAGGGCGGGCATCCTTTTCATTTGTGTGTGTGTGTGTGTCTGTGCGTCGCTGAGGGGCTAAGCAAAACCAACCCCCACAATCCGCACCGAAGGACCAAACATTTCGGCTGCTACTCTCGATGAATTAAAAAAAGCCTGTGTCTGCGCTGCGCTTGTGTGCGTGCGTACACTTCAACGCGCTTCGAGCCCCACACACACACACACAAGCACACGGACACACACACTTGAATAATTCAGAGACACTGCAATGCTGCCTCATTGTTCATCAATAAATTGCCGTTAGATGGCCACACACACACACACACTCACAGTAGGGAGAACCTCAAGGAGGAGCTTTCATTTTCAGTTTTCGGCGTCTCATTATCCCGCGTGCTAACTGAATTATTCAACAATTACAGCTGAGATTTCGCAGCCTCACACGTTGCCGAAAAGTGCCAGTTGTGCCAGTGTGTCCACAAGTCCTTACGCTCATTGGGCGAAGGACACATGCAAATGAAAAATTCATTTGCATGTTTGTGTGGTGGGCCAGTGTGCGTATGTGTGTGTGAGCTGAGATGAAAAGCACACACAGCGCCGGTCATCATTTTGGCACAAAAATGAAGTTGAAGTTGATCCTTTACGCATCTGAAAGGATCAGAGGTCCTTCGGCAGTTAAATGTACACTTTGAAGAGCCATTTGGGGAGTTTTAGTGCTGCAGAACATCATATCCTTTAAATATGTGTCTAAAAGTATGCCATTTTCCACAGGAAACTTTTAGTTTCGAAGTTTGTATGATATATACTTTGCGCAGCATACTTTTAAGCATCTTTTGAAAAAGTTTCATTTATTACAGAATATTATGTTAGAAGTGGAAAATCCTTAGATACAACATTATTATTCCCTCTAAAAAACTAGGATGATAGTGCCATTAGATTGACCACAACTGTAGGCGAAGCTCCATAGGAGCAACCCAGCGTAGTGGTAGCGTGGTATTGATGATGACAGATTAGTTGCAGTCGTTATTTTTAGCCCGGCCATAAAGAAAGACCCTAATTCGAGCCATTTCACGCAGGAAGGACACGGCGGCAGGAACTACAAGTGCAGCGCGATGGCGCCCGCCACCAGCAGGAGCACCAGCAGCAGGAGCACCACCACCACCACCAGTGGCAGTGGCACCATAATCCTTGAGAGCAGGAGCAGCGCCGCCGATGCCGCCGCCCGATGAAGGATTGCAGCATGGCCCGCACATGCACATGCACTGGCAGCAGCTCTAGCACACACACACCCACGTCTGCGTTCACTGGCAGCATAAATAACGCAAGGACATGGACGGCGCAACGAACGCGACGAGGACAAAGGCCCACGGCCTGTGACAGAAATAAACGCCACCATCGCCTCCTCGCCAGGAGCTAACCGACTAAAAAAAAAAAACGTGAACCCAGCACCAGCACCAGCACTTGCTCCACTCCCGTTGGCCCCCAGTGATATTATTTTTAATGCAATCAAAGTGCTAAGTGAGTTTGCCAAAAAGAAAATAAAAAGAAAGCAGCAGAGACTACGAAACTAGAGTGCAGCCGTCGGGTCGGCTTGGGTCGTAACCCAATTTGGGTAGTTTGTCCTTTGACAGCGTGAGTCGCGGCAGCCGGAAAGGACGAGCAGGATTCATATGGACGACGGCAGGTGCGGCACGCTTAGCCAGGTGAGCAGCAGCAGCAGCAGCAGCCAGGAAAAGCCCTGCAAACTGTACCGCAAGCGGAGGCGACGCCACTGAACAAAGGATCAACTCACCAAATACTCGCCTAAATGAAGAATGAAGAAACAAAATGTGCGCACGATATCCTTGATCGTGTGTACATTTACCTATCTGCTTGTCGGCGCCGCCGTCTTTGACGCCCTCGAATCGGAAACGGAAAAGCGTCGTTGGGAGGCGCTGCAAGGTGAGTGCGAATCTCAAGTGCCACTGTGCTACAGTGCACTGCACGAAAAGGTTGGGTTGGTATGCAAAACAAAGCTACTGGCAAAACCCAACACACATAATCCGGCTCGAAGGACCAAATAGTTTATTTATTTCCATCAGCTGAAACTTTTTTAATTATTATTATTATAAAACAGTACATTGCACGAAAAGATGAATACAAAACAAAGTTACTGGCAAAACCCAACACACATAATCCGGCTCGAAGGACCAAATGGTTCAGTTTTTTGCCTCAGCAATAGCTTTTTGTATTGTTATCTAAATACTTTCCATTAAATTGCACTTTGGAATACCCAATTGGTTTGAGTGCAGTTTGCTACCATTTTACCTGCCGTCGTGAATCGTGTGAAATGCGTCACAGGCACTCATACCGTTACTCGTTACTAATTGCAGATGCCGAGGATATGATAATACGCAAATACAATATCTCACAGGAGGACTTCAAAGTCATGGAGACCGTGGTGCTCAAATCGGAATCGCACAAGGCCGGCCAGCAATGGAAATTCACCGGTGCATTCTATTATGCAACCACGGTGCTAACCACCATAGGTGAGTTATCTAACCAGCATTGTGACCCCGCATCACTTATCACCCACAATTTAGGCTACGGACACTCGACGCCCAGCACGGTGGGCGGGAAGCTCTTCACCATGTGCTATGCCATCGTGGGAATTCCCCTGGGTCTCGTTATGTTCCAGAGCATCGGAGAAAGAGTGAATAGACTGAGCAGGTGGGTCTCGCTACTTTTGGTGCCGTTAAGTGGCATATTAACGATTTGATCCCATAGCTATGTTATCAAGGCGGTCCGCTCCTCGCTGCGCTGCAAGAGGACCGTCGCCTCGGAGGTGGACCTCATCTGTGTTGTGACCACACTCAGTTCGCTGACGATAGCTGGCGGTGCTGCGGCCTTTTCCAAATTTGAGGGCTGGAGCTACTTCGATTCAGTATATTACTGTTTTATTACTTTAACCACTATAGGTGAGCAATGAAACGATAGCAATATGAAGTACTCGATTCCAATGGCATCTCCGTAGGCTTTGGCGACATGGTAGCCCTGCAGCGGGACAATGCACTGAACCGGAAGCCCGAGTACGTGATGTTCGCACTGATATTTATACTATTTGGCCTGGCCATCGTGGCCGCCTCGCTGAACTTGTTAGTACTTAGGTTTGTTACGATGAATACCGAGGATGAGCGACGCGACGAGGCCCAGGCCATGCAGGTGAGATCCGAGTTCTTGGTGCGGCAGTAAGTCGAGCAACTCATGCCATTTGTTACCTTTTGCCAATTACCTATTACCTATTACCGTAGACTTGAGGACTGTTTTTTTTTTTTTCTCGGATTTTACTATCTATATCATACAATTGATGCGGCCAAGCGAGGCCCATTTCCCGCCCATCCACTCGTTTTGGTAGTCTAAACGCTTTACTCTACCGCTTTTTACCTTGTTCCTTATAGCAACGCTTCACTGTACCCTAGATAATGCCATAGTACTACTATACAACAGTTTTGTAACTTTTATTCGTATAACTTCCATCTGTCTCCATACTCTCGTATATTTCGACCAACAACTTGTTACATAAGCGAACTATAGTTTTTTACATAACATATCTGCTTGCCACTTTGCTGCACACTTGGCTAATTCTTGATCTTGCACCAACGGTTTTTATACTTTTTCGATATCTACTTATATTGACAATTGTTTGAACAAATTAATTGATACAATCTATTCAATGCAGGCCCGAAATGCGAGAGCTACACCCGATAATAATATCAAAACGAATAAAAAATATTTTCTTTTTTCGCATCTTTTCGGTTGCTTTTTAACGAAACGAAACTTAACGAAACCATAACGAACCGATTGCAAAACGCGAGCTTAGTTTATGTCCAAGTCTAGTTTATGGACCAACGAGGTGATTGCGGCTTTACAGATTCCAATACTTTCGAACCACACCACTCCCCCAAAAAATTCCAAAATACAAACTGCTTTCCACTCTACGACACTGAATACAAAGAGCACCAAGTATATCGAATCACCACAACCACACGAATACCGTTCCCCAGACTCCACCCACTCGGCATTCAGAACAACCACCCTCCTTCTCCATGGACACCCCCTTAGCTATCCGTCTAACACCTTGACTAATCCCCAACTTGCAGGCGCTGCAAGTGGCTGTGAAGCTGGAGGGCGATGTGATAACATCCAACGGATCCATTCTGAGCGGCTACGAGGGACACGATGGCCAATCTCTGAACGGAAGCAACACCTCGTCCATGTGCTCGTGCCACTGCATCTGCCTCAATGGCAACCGGCACAAAAAGTACGTACATAATTGCTCGATTCAAATGGGGCTCAGAAGATAGGCCAATTCGCAGCGCACTTGGCAGGATTATCCGGCTCGCTTATCTAGAAAGTGGCTAATGTGAGCTCGGAAGTGTCTATGGGCTACTAAAGTCCTTGACCCCAAGTATATCCGCTTTTTTGTCCAGGCAGTTTGGCACCATACAACATGCTGCAGGTGTGTTTGCCATGCAAATGGTTAGATAATCAATCTTATAACTAGGGGAACAAGGACTTATGAAGGACTTGTTCAAGTTATCTAGACAATCTATAAATTATTTAAATTTTCAACGATTTGGCCCACTCTTCCGCCCCTTTTAAAATACATAAGTATTGTGTTTATGTGTACTCATTTTTGTTTAAACTACACATTTTGTTTTGCACATCTGCAGAAGTAGCAACTTGGGAAAGAACAACGATGCAGAGTAAGCTTCCATACCATTCGATTACATGCACAGCCTGATTCTACTAATCCTTAAAACTGAGAACAGAAAGGAACTGAGAAATATATCTTAGTAAAATCAGGCTACTCTTCATCCATCATGCATGCTGTGTATCAGGGATCTACAAGATGGAGCTACTAACCCGCTGCGTTCTTCTTCCACAGAAATCAATACAAGCTGAGGCGATCGCCGACGCACATACGACACCTTCTGCCGGAGGTGGTGCCCATGCAGGATTTGAACTACGACTACGACACGCAGAGCCTGCACACACTGGCCGATCGTGGGACCATGGACAGCAGCTACATGGGCGTGGACATGGCGGACATGGGGGACACGGCCAGCATGGAGCTGCGGCCACACACGTTGCTCAAGCGCAATGTCTCACTGCTGTCCATACGCATCTAGGCGGCGATGGAAGGATTGGCGGGTACCGGGAACAACGAAGTGGCCCACAACCTTGCCAAAAACGACTTACAAATCGAAAGTGATAACAAGGCTCTAATAGTACTTAAATACTTATGGTAGATTCGCAGCTGACGATTGATTGATTGTTGGATTGATTGTGTAGGCTCCTCCCGCGACTTGGACACGCCATGTGTGTGCATTTACAATGTGAACTAGTGCATAGATCTATACAACATGTAGTCGGCCTGATAGAGAGACTAAACCTATATTATATATACAACACTTACAACTAGGGCACTAAACAATTGAATGTAAACCACTGCCACTTCCGAGCGATAGAACCTAGAGTTTATGGAACGGCAACACTCACTCGTAGTCTTTGTATCTCAACGCCAGTCAAACCAACCCAATAGATTCGGATAACCTCGAGCTGAAATCAACCTGTATTAGGTGCGTTTATACTTCCATATCGTTTGGATTTCCCGAGGGAACCATTGCATTGCATTCCCTCAAAGCCTTTCAACATTCAAATGAACTGCCGCCACCTCTTCTTAAGTATTTTAAATGGAAAAGCTGTCCAGCTTTTTCCAAAAGAAGTCGCGCGAATGGTTTCAAAACTAATTTGCATATAAACGCATAGGCCACAGTAACGCAATTTAAGTGTCAAATTAACATGCTGTACATACTCTATAGCCGATTAATGTTAGATAACGTTTGAAAATCCATTTTATTCAGACTTATTACGATATCAGTTCACACGACTAGTTAGTGGCCACAGCCAAGCCAACATTCTCGATCCAACCAAGTGTCAAAGTACTTAGCTGAACCTTCAAGTGACTCCACGATGTGCCAAATAAGCCGGCGGTACGTGCAACATATATGTTGGCACTATGACGTGCGGATCGTACAGATACTATATATATATATATATATATATATATATAGATACACCGTCTCAGACCCCCAAGACCTACCCCTGTCGCATTTATGCAAAGAATGCATTTAGTTATAGTTGTAGATAATGTCGAAGCGAGCTCCCCAGAAACTTACTTAGTTTAAGCATTGTGTTTTACGGCATTCGCATTTAAAATAGGATTTTCGATTATCTGTTCTACTCCGTAGTTAGTCGGTGCGATTTGCAAGGCCATTGCCCATTGCCCATTGCCCATTTACCCATTATTGCTCACTCGAGACGTCAAACGCTTGGAAGGAAAAATCTCTTTTATCCCTATGTGCTTTGTATATAATAGTGTACTCAATTCGTACAAGTAATTACTTTAAAAGCAAAACAAAAACGATATATATTGTTAGAACCAAAACTTTGTCAGTTTATAAAACTTAGTTATGCATTTGATTTTAGATTGCTAATTCATTTTCAAATTTTAACTATTTAACTAGGATATATTTTAGCCGATGAGGTGTCAAAATGATCATTGGCATTCTTTAAATTCAAGATAAATTAAATCAAATGAAATTGTAATTTTAATTCAGGCAAATAATGCGAAATAGTGAAACTAAGACTTTGTAATATACTTATATTCCGAAATTACGACAAAAAAGAAAAACAATAAACTAACTTTATATGATTAAAATCGAAGTACTTGATATCCTTTTTGTAGTGAAACCAGCGAGCAAACATTTAAAGTTTAAATTTATCCGTATTTATTGAAATTACTCATCGTAGACAATTTTTAGTGTTCCGGTGTACAAGTCGCAGTAATTCCGTGGCCTATATGTACTCCTTGAATCCAAAGCGGCACATTCAGCCGATCCCTGTCATCTTCCAGCCCATTGCCCATGTCCACAAGACTTAGGACCAATTGTGGTTATATATATTTAACAGAAAATGACGAGGCCGGACAGTGGTGGATTGGTATGATTTCATATTCATTAAGTTTTGGTTGTAGTCGGGGTGTCTGAGTGTTGATGTTTGTAGAATAGTTATAGTAGAAGTCTAAAATCAAGTGCTTTAATATTAATGGGACAGCTAACTAATCTAATCGTCCATGCTCTCGTTATTGCGGTCCGGTGAGGCGTTTCCATTCTTGGGCGAGGCCGAACGGGAGCGGGAGCGCGAACGCGACTTGTTTTCAGCCGATGCGGATCGATCGCTGCAAGAGAAAGGCATTGTAGTGAACTATAGAACGAGCTTTTGAACGACCACCGTTGGCGGGCTACAAACAGGTGCATCCAAACAAAACCAAAGAAAGCACGAAAGAAAGAATCGTGAACGGTCTATAATAATATGGAGCCATGGTCATTGCACTGTGGCCAAACTTACCGTGAGCGGGAGTCGCGGTGGATGGACTTGGAACGTGAGCGGGAACGGGACTCGCGCTTCGAAACGGACCGCGATCGGGAACGGGAGTCACGCTCACGTTTGGGAGAACGG
The DNA here is from genome assembly GCF_016746395.2 of Drosophila simulans. Lineage (NCBI taxonomy): Eukaryota > Metazoa > Arthropoda > Insecta > Diptera > Drosophilidae > Drosophila > Drosophila simulans. The sequence goes on from NC_052523.2 coordinate 12,524,253, forward strand.
GAGCGGGTGCGGGAGTGGGACTTCGACTTGGACTTGGACACGTCACGCGATTTGCTGCAGCGGAAGTGATATAATCAATTAGTGGGCAAATCATATGAAGTAGAAAGCCAGGGAGGATCGTAATTAATATTTTCTATCGAGTAAAATCTATATAATATTAACATTAAAGCATATATCACAAAGCATATTAAGTACGATCCCTACCAGACTTTATTCTCTCTCTACTTACTTGGATCGCGAGCGGGAGCGAGAACGAGACTTGACTGGCGACTTGGACTTGGAGCGACCGCCACGCGACTTGGAGCGGCTGCGAGACTTGGAGCGCGAGTGCGACGAGCGGCGGGAGCGAGAGCGCCTGCGGGATCGGGAGCGCGATCGCGAGCTGGACGAACGGGAGCGTCCACGTCCGCTGCCGCCGCCACCACCACCGCTGCGTCCTCCACGACGATCCTCGACCAAGTGGATGCGCCTGCCGTTTAGCTCGGTGTCATCCAGCTTCTCAATAGCCGTCTTCATGTCCGACAACGAGGCGAACTCAACGACGCTGCAAGGAAACACAATTGTAGTTGGTTGTACTCGTATATGAAATAATTTCATTTTCAAACTTACCCTTCATTGCGGCGCTGCTTGTGGGCATCGGCATAGGTGACCTCGCCAGCCTGGCGCATGTAATCCTTGAGATCCTGCAGGGACGCACAAAGTCGGAACGAAAAAATTGTAGTTAGTAAGATTCAGTTTTGGCAGATGTCTCGCACATTTCGACATCGTACATCCGACGGCAGTGGTTGCAACTCAAAGGACAGCCCGTGCAGCAGATGGAGCATTTTGAATGTTTTCGGTGTTATTTGGGGCTCCTAACCAAGTCCCAGCCTCTCACAAGTCCCTCTCACTCTCTCACACTCAGTGCCCTGTGTTCGTCTATCCTGTGCTCTTGTCGCGCCTGCCTACGTGTGGAAACCGAGAACCTCACTCCGGACGAAGGATTTCGCTTGGCCAGGAAAAAAGAAGGAGGAGGAGGTGCCCAGAGCGTACCGAACGCAACATTCAAACACTCCACGCTGCACGCGGCACAAAACTTAAGCGTAAACAATCATAGGTAACAGTGGTTGGCAATTGATAGTAGATATATATATAGATAGAGTTGATTTGGTTTGGAAATAAATTAAAGTTAACAAAATAGTTGTAATTGAATTCTTACTTAATGCGCTTTCAGAGAGAGGAGGACACACACATCGTTTCTACACCGAGAGTTTAGATTGTCTGCCTAGTAACTGTGGGCCAATGACACCAAGGACACCTCATGACCTCATCGAAAGTCCGATCGAACATCGTTAACTCAACCAGTCAGCCAGAAGAGAACCAGTGGCCAGGCAGGCGGATGAGCGGATGGATGGCCAGAGCTCGTTACGTTTTGTTTGATTGGATTTGGTATTCGTTTTCATTTGGCCACGCACGTAACACCAAGTACACAAGTTTTGTTATGTTTTTCATGTACAACAGAATCATATTATAAATGGCAAAAAGGTATTCAAGTGTTGCGGTAGCTGTTATCGTTTCGTTTCGGAGGAAGCCACACACCGGATACAGTCAGGAGGTCAGATCAGATCAGAGCAGACATCGCTGGCCAGAACCACCGCACCAGAGAGCCGGAGAATGGAGCATTTGGAGCAGTTTGCCGGTCAGAGGCGGACAACAACCAGCGGCATCGGCACCTCACGCACAAACGAACTGCAAAAATAAGAAATACGTTTCGGGACGCTGCTCTCGCTTCTCCAACGGGTTGGGTTGGTGGTTGTCTAGTCGGTAGTCTCAGCCGGAGACGGGGCCGGTAGCCGTATGCCGTATGCCGGAGCCGCAGCCATAAGCCAGAGCCGCAGCCGGAAGCCAGAAGAACCGGGAATGGGGGGAAGGAATAAGTTCGGAGGCACTAGCCGAAGTTGGTAACTGAACGCGCGACCAGCATCGCAGCATCGTGTCATCGTCATCGATCGATCATCGTCATATGCTCATCCCTCATCGTCGCCAAGACCATCACATCATCTCAGAATTAGCGAACGCAAGCTTCTCATCTAACCACACTCGATTGATTCGATTCGATTCGCACCCTCATCACACTCACAATGGCTATAAGGAATTTGACAATTCTTTATATAATATTGTTGGTAATTAAAATTGTGAATGTTTTTAGCAGAGAGTTAAATACCTAACGCAAGAGGCCAGCCCACGTCTTTTCAATCAGTGTGGGCTTTAATACGTGGGCTGGCCTTTTGACCCGGGCAGCTCATCAACGTCCATCGTCATCGTCTGCTTTTCGATTTCGGTTTTGCATTCAGTTTTGGGTTCGATTCTGATCGATTTGTTCATTTCGTTATGTGTTTGTTCTGTATTATGTTTTATTTGGAATAGACGACGAATGGATGAGGCGGCGGCGATGGCGCTTCGTGGAGGTCGGTCGTAGGTTGCAGATCGTAGTTCGGAGATCGAAACCAATCTGGGGCTGCTCTGGGTACTGTCTCTCTCTGTCTTCCACCGCATCTTGGTTTTTGGGTAACACTCTGAATCGGTCGGTCGGTCACTAGACTAGCGCTTGTCTTTCTCACGGCGATTCAATTAGATTCGATTGAATTCGATTCGATTCTCTTTCAGTTTTAGATTCGGCCCCAAGCCGAGGAGGGAATCTCTCAGTCAAAGCACATCAAACTCTTTTTATTATCGGTTTCGGTTGGTGTGTGCAAGAGAAAGTAATGGTGGGTAGATTACACCGATCAGTACCAGGGTTTTAGCAATATCTTTTGTTTTCGTTTCACTTAAGCCTAGGTCAACTGTACAGCTTAGGGCTAAGTTACAGATTATAGAGTTGGCTCTAGTCAGAGTGGAGGAGGAGTTAAAACACAAAACAGGACGAAGACACCGGGAAGTAATTCGAAATCAAAAAGGGGCTCGAAAAGGTTGGTTGGTTGGTTCTAGGATGGGTAAGTTGATTAATGGGTGTTGTAATAGTGATCCATTTCAGTCGGTTAGCCGTTTTAATTCTAGCACTACACTCCTCGAATCTAAGCTACAGTGTATACCACGCCCAAGGCGCAATGCATCGATCCATGCTCACTTACCTGCCAGCTAACGCGGCTAGACAAATTCTCCACAATCAGTCGGTACTCAGTGCGCAACGGTGGGCCATAACGAGAGGATGATCTGGAATTTTTGTTTCTGGTGAATAATTGAATGGATTCGCTAATTAGTATTGACACTGCGCTGCTGCTCCTGCTGCTCCATCACAAAAATCAACGCTAATGGTGAATATATTCCAGCATATGCATATTTACATTCGGGTTATGCGCAACAAATCAAACATTTTACATACTATGCGGATGGGTGGAACGTGCAAATAAAAGTAACTCATAGTATGCATAGGAAAACGGAGCGTCTTGGAAATGATAATATAAACAGCAAGTCAGTGTCTTTTGGGTTCCTTCCACGCAGAAGAAATCAGCTTATACGATTGCATTAACATAAATACTATACCAAAAATGTATAACATTATGCAAGTCAATATATAATAAACTGAGATTTTTTATATATTGCAAGTATATATTTTGCACGATCTAAGCTGGTTGCATCTGTGTGGATGGAGATTATAAACGAAACAATTTGGCAGTGCTAATTCTAGGGCAAACTTCAACGCAAACAAAGTTGGAGGACGGTATCGTCGCTACTTTGGTCCGGTTTTATGGCCCGCTGGCAGTACTACTTACTTTTCGTTGTAACGACCGCCGCCGCCGCCGCGCCGACCACCATATCGATCGTCGTAGCGGTCGCGGTTGCTGCCACGAGCGGTACCCCTGGCGGGTTCAACAACCACACTGCAAGAATATAGAACAATCGTGAGTAACTTCGTACTTTGGCTGATATCTAACAACTCACCGTTCGCCAAGCAGCTCTTTGCCATTCAGTTCATAGACGGCATCGTCGGCATCACGATAGTCTTCGAATTCCTGAAAATTCAATTAGTGATTAGTATTGATTATGGAATTAGTATTGTAGCTACCCTGCCTGTGCATAATACCCTTGGTTTTCGCATTCGTATGTAAATTAAGATTCTTACTTTAAGAGCAGTATTTAAGTCACTGTTTTTGAAAGACAAGTGATGCATGAAATGTAGGTTCAAGAAGAAGACATGTGGCAGAAACAACCCCAAACATGTTTGTTACCTAGCAGAGAATTATCATATTTGAAGATCTCATGTTGATGCAAGGGTATTCAAGGGTCAGCGCGACATGATAAAGTACTTCTAGACAAACGGGGTGCTGCAGAAATGTCTTCATATCAATTTCTTAACCGACTTTAGACATATCATCCCAGTTATATATGATATTTCGTACTCACCACAAAGCCGTAGCCATTTTTGATGAGGATGTCGCGTGTGCGACCGTAGCCTTTGAAAAAGCGCTCCAAATCGCGCTCGCGCACTCCGTAGGGCAGACCGCCCACATACACTCGAGATCCCACCATGATAACGGTTCCTTACGTATCTGGAGCAGGTGCTATAAAATAGTGAATAGAAGTATATATCTATCAGCAAGGAAACCGTTGCAGTTTGCAGCTTCTATTTTGCTCGACTGTCCTTTACGAATGGAAGGAAAAAAAAACGCACACATGCACGCGCCGTGTATGTTTCGCCAAGATGGCGGCCACCACATATACACACACACACGCTCGCAATATACCGGGTGTACAGAACCGCTGCAAAAACGAGTAAATTTAACAACGCGAAATACGCGCTGCTCCTCACTTAAGCGTATTCACTAGCACGTACCGTTTAGTGAAGGATATTTGTGACAAATTTACAATTAAGTCACTGCCGTACTCTCTCTTTTTTTAGGCTTCTTTTCAGCACGAAAAAACGCAAGCGACTCGACACAAACGGAAGTGAAAGTGACAGACGAAAGCGACGTTTGACAGTCATTCTAAAATCGGAATGGAACGATACTTTTTCGCCTATCGATATTTTGGGCGGGCAATGCGTTTCTCTGAGTTAAGGGTATTCCAGTTGGTGCTTATATAACGCTACCATAGGAATAATTAACTAATATTCTTAATAATATCATTTAAAATAATTGTTAACTAACGTTTTTTGTTTTATATCAGCTATCGAGCACTCATTAAAATCATTATGTTAAGTATTTTTCACCGTATCTAAAATGTTTCTAGATTTATTGATCTAATATTTTTGCAGAATTAGGAATGTATTCCCCCAAATGCCTAACAGGTCCCGTAACTGGAATATACTATTTAAGAATTTAGTTATTTACGCAAATGGATAGATTTATGCCTATCCGACTACTTATAATATCACAACACATTAATATACATACCAAATAATCTACAATTTCCATTTTAAAGTTAAGCCCATCAGCATACCCACTGAAGGGAATGCTCGCACGAAAAGAGTAAAGTAAGCGTTAATAATAAAAATACGTGTATAGATAAAAATTTTAACATTTTAAATGCTTTTTGGCTTAACGCTGTAATAAATATCATAATACTTTTATAAAGATAGTATAGGAGTAGCATAAAAATTCATATGTTCAGACACCATCATATATATTATTTGTAAGCCCTTACTAGACGGATACAAATTTACATGAAGATAATTGTTGAGGAAACCCCCTAATGCAATGAAACAATCGTTTCGATTCCATGTTTTCTGACAATACTACGTTCTCGACATCTGGTCATACTGCTCACTCTACTCTCAGTGTGCGTGCTGTACATTTCATTTATTGCCAGTCTCCTGTCAAAAAAAGAACAGGAAAAAAGAATTTATTTCCTGCGTTCGGTGTTTGAACTTTTCATCTTCTTGAGTTTTAAGTTTTAAGAACAAGCAAGGGGAGAATGGCGGAACAGAACGATTCCAACGGAAACTACGACGATGGTGAAGAGGTGAGTTGCAGAATGAACATCGCGCGTGAAAGTGTAAAATGTTGACGCCGACAATATTCGCGTATAATATACATTCAAGCGGTTTTTTTTTTACCGAAAGTTAAGTACGTGTAATTATGCGGTACATCGATCCCTGTGCGAATTTAACCAGATTCAAGTTTATTGACCTCTTTTGGCGAGAAATATACGTAATTTCCGATGAAAAAGTTGCCGGCTGTTTGCTGAAAAAGAAAACGAAAATTCATACATACATATGCATTGTATACATGTACACATATACGGGCTGTCATGGCGGTGCAAATAGTAAAAAAAAAAAAAAAAAAAAAAAAAAAAAAAAAAAGAAAATGGCGAGCGGCTTTTTCTCGCCAGATAGTAAATTACTAATATAAACAATGGCAAATCCTTGTTGAATCAATGATGATTCAGCACTTTTTATGGTTTCATATAAATACAGAAACTTATTCTTGAGGACATATTTATATATTTTTCCAAACACGTTTTCCAACTTAATTAATCAAGGATGATTCAGCACTTTTATCGTTGTACTGATATAAATACACCAACTTATTCTTGAGAACATATTTAAATATAAATTTTTTCACTTATTTCGCTTTAAACACATTTTGATATAGTATAATTCTTTTTTGTAAAGAAGTTTATATATTTTCTGCAAAGTTAAATGATATTTAAATTGGAAAATTAGCTAACCACCTACCCGAAAACATTATCGTTTCGAATCAAGGGTTATTGTTTAATCCATTTTAAAGATTAATTTAATTTATAGAATCTATTTCGCTTTATATTCACTGTTCCTGAATGCATTTAAAATTCACCCGCAGATCACCGAGCCAGAGCAGCTGCGCAAACTGTTCATCGGCGGCCTGGACTACCGCACCACCGATGAGGGCCTGAAGGCTCACTTCGAGAAGTGGGGCAACATTGTCGACGTGGTGGTGATGAAGGATCCCAAGACGAAGCGCTCTCGCGGCTTCGGTTTCATCACGTATTCCCAGTCGTACATGATCGACAATGCGCAGAATGCCAGGCCCCACAAGATCGATGGACGCACCGTGGAGCCCAAGAGAGCTGTGCCACGCCAGGAGATCGATTCCCCGAATGCGGGTGCCACGGTTAAGAAGCTCTTTGTGGGCGGACTTCGTGACGATCACGATGAGGAGTGCCTGCGAGAGTACTTCAAAGACTTTGGCCAGATCGTGAGCGTGAACATTGTTTCCGACAAGGACACCGGCAAAAAGCGCGGCTTCGCCTTCATTGAGTTCGATGACTACGATCCCGTAGACAAAATCATCCTCCAGAAGACCCACTCCATCAAGAACAAGACCCTGGACGTGAAGAAGGCTATTGCCAAGCAGGATATGGACCGGCAGGGCGGCGGAGGTGGCGGACGCGGAGGTCCTCGAGCTGGCGGACGCGGTGGTCAGGGTGACCGCGGCCAGGGAGGCGGTGGCTGGGGAGGCCAGAACAGACAGAACGGTGGTGGCAACTGGGGCGGAGCTGGCGGCGGCGGTTTCGGCAACAGCGGCGGCAACTTTGGAGGTGGTCAGGGCGGCGGCTCCGGCGGTTGGAACCAGCAAGGCGGAAGCGGAGGTGGTCCATGGAACAACCAGGGTGGCGGCAACGGCGGCTGGAACGGTGGTGGTGGCGGAGGAGGCGGCTACGGCGGCGGAAACAGCAATGGCAGCTGGGGCGGTAACGGTGGTGGAGGTGGTGGCGGCTTCGGCAATGAATACCAGCAGAGCTATGGCGGCGGCCCACAGCGCAACAACAACTTTGGCAACAACCGTCCAGCTCCTTACAGTCAAGGAGGAGGTGGTGGAGGATTCAACAAGGGTACGTTGGGTAATTAAGCAATTTGACCAAAATGTACATATTTAGATAAACTTAAACCACGCATTTATTTTTCTGCAGGTAACCAGGGTGGAGGTCAAGGCTTTGCCGGCAACAACTACAACACCGGAGGTGGCGGCCAGGGTGGAAACATGGGAGGTGGCAATAGACGTTACTAGACAAGGTAAATATAAGTAACCTGGACAGCAGGTCCTATCCCATCGTACAATCCTCAAACGCTCGGATCTTTAATCGTTATTGGCAGCTAGTTGGTAGCCTAGCCATGCAATCAAACTCATTCGGAACGATTCGAAGCTAATGCAAAATTCTTCTCCTCTCCAACTAGGTAAACACACATAGAGAGAGAGTGTCAGTTCAAGCTAGACGACAAACAGGCAGTCTAGGCAGGCAGATGCAGAGGCACAAGCACATTCACAGGCAGGCAATCAGTAGCACGTGTGTGTCAGACCAGGCAGACAAGATCAGAACCAAGAAATCAAGATGCAGAACCAAGAACCAGGCCGTGCGCAAGTACATGCAATCAATCAGGTTTGGGTCCGGCCGCAACCTGCAGGCTAAGGCCATAACCCACTTGTCAAAAGCACCAAGCAAATGATTATGCGTCAAGCAAAACAGCCAAAAGCGAAACGAAACGAAATCCACTCGACGCCACTTGTCCACAGTTTGAATGCTGCTGTCTCTCTTTTGTAACCATTAATAATTCGCTGATCGATTTATGTTTAGGGTCCTAAGAACCCTGAACGCTTAGTTTTAACCATAAAAAAAAAAAAACAAACAAACACAACAACAAAATATAAATTAAACAATAATTTTATTGTACAAAATTGACTACCAACTGAACGACACGGATTCTCCTTGAGATCCAGTCGTTGTAAGGGTGTTATAAGGTAGAGTACCTTTCTTGATATTTATTCATGATTTTATATTTTTTTAGCGATCCAGCGAAATGTAAGAAATCAAATAGTACAATATTTTGTAATCACTTTTTTTGTACAACTAAGAACCTTTATGATTTGTGGCTAGCAAGATCCGAACTCCTAAAAAGCGAATGCCACGCACATTTGTGTACAGGCTGCACAGTGGCCGCGAAATGGTGTCCTAGCAAGCAAAATCCATATATGCAAACCAACTCTGTTAGTCCATAAGAAGTAGATGCTAGCTACGCTAAGCCAGACTAAAAAGAAAAACGCTAAACAAATATCACAAACATTCTGTAATTAGTTCGTTACGAGTGAAACGAAAGCGACAAAAGAGATACAAGCAAAATAAAATCCTAACCAATGTTACCTACCCACCCAAAATGAAACGAAACGAAATGTCCTAGCAAAAAGGAGCAGCAACTGCAGCAAAATCCGGGTTTTCCGATCCATCCCAGATCGGCAGGTTGTAGCGAGCAGGGCTAATTACCGTCACTAGAGACCCCCACCTAACCCCCGGGCAAACCGCATACTAATGCACTGACTATTTCTTTGCAAGACTGGCCGGGCTACGGACGGATGCTCCCACCCGGGTCCGTATACAAAATCTGCGCTGCTCCACGCACCGGTTCGTTTCCCCCAGGTATAAGTTCATGGTTTTAGCCCGCAAAGCAAGCGGTGGCCCAGGAACAACTCACTGTGGACTTTGGTTGGTGGCTCCCTTCTGGCTAACTTGGTGTTTACTCTTCTCGGAGGTAAGTGAAGGTAACAAGTCGGTATTCTACTAACACCTCATTTGTTTCTGAATTCCTCAATAAAGTACAAATTTTACTATCAAGAACAAAAGCTGTATTTACTATTAAGGTTCTGTGGAATATAAGTTCTTATGAGATCAATGTGGTTTTCTTCTATCTATGTATAATGTGGGTCAAAATCCATATATGTAGAATGTTTGCTGGAATGACGAAGCAAAAGGGACGAAATTTCATAGGATAAGGATTTAAGTCCTATCAATTTATTGTCCTATTTGCATCCAATAATGCTGAATCATCTAAAAGTGGCAACAACTTTCACTAGGAAGAACAATTTGGTCTATGAATACCATAAAGGTTCTGTGGATTATGACCGGTTTTCGAAAGACCAAGTTTTCTGGATTATATTACGAATTCTTATGGGGTTTTTCTTCTAATAAGGTGTATGTATGGTTTTTTTTGCTAGGATGACGAAGCAAAAGGGACGATATATTATAGGGTTACTGTTTAAGGATTCAAACCCTATCTAGGGGTGATCTATGGTAGGATAATGACCAAGCAAAAGGGCGATATTTTATAGGGTTACAGCTTAAGGATTTAAGCCCTATCGATTTATTGGTCTATTTGCCTCCAATAATGCTGAATCATCTAAGCGTGGCAACAACTTTCACTAGCAAGATCTGCGGAATATGGCCAGTTTTAAAATATTGGCTAGGATGACGAAGCATAAGGTGCGATATTTTATAGGGTTACTGTGTAAGGATTTAGGCCCTATCGATTTATTGGCCTATTTGCATCCAATAATGCTGAATCATCTAAATGTGGCAACCATATTTTTGGACCTTTTTCGATAGTCCATAACTAGGCCATAGACGTTTGGATTTTCTCGCCTGTCATTCAATCTGTGGTTGGCTTCAACTTAGTGCTGTAGTAAAGTAAATCAGTCTGTATTACTTGTGATATCTTTTCGAAAATGGATTCGGGAAATTGTGCCTCATCGGTCTGCCTTGGAGATGTAAGCTCATAATCGCCTAAACTATTCATAATTACCAACGAAATCATCGTTGTGTGCAGAGCGAAGCCGATAGAAAGACGGCCATTAAGGATGAAGGCCACGAGCACTTGCGCAAGATCTTCATTGGTGGCCTATCCACTCAGACGTCCGTGGACAAGCTGCGCGAATTCTTTAGCCAGTTCGGTGTCGTGTCCGATGCGGTGGTCATGCGGGATCCGATGAGCAACCATTCCAGGGGCTTTGGCTTCGTCACCTTTGTGGATCCCAAGTCCGTGGAAATTGTCCAAAGGGCCCGTCCCCACACCATTGATAATAAGTAAGTGTCACATTAATCTTTCGCAGAGCCCTATTTCTATACAAATTTGAATAATTTAATGCAGAATTGTGGAGACCAAGCACGCTCTGCCACGCCAAGAATTCAAAAGGGGTTCCGTTGTCGGAGGTTTTCGCTTTGAAACCGGTTTCGTGAATTCGAAAAGGATCTTTCTGGGCGGTTTGAAGGAGTATCACGATGAGAAAGTCGTGCGCGAATACTTTTCGCAGTTTGGACCGGTGGCCAGCGTGAAATTGCTCATTGACAGGGAGACCGGGCGTCAGCGGGCATTTGGCTTCCTCGAGTTCGTGGATCCATTGAGCGCCGACAAGGCCTTGGGTAAGTTTTCAAGTTTCTCATTTATTGAAAGTCATCGTGCATTTTTTTTTTCAACTACCTAAGTATGATAACGCCGCTTGCTTTGATTTTCAGCACCGCGCAAGCACTGGATTCTCCAGACTTTGGTGGAGGTAAAGAGATCCACCCAGAAGCCAGACAGGCGTTTTCGCTACCCCATTTCCAGCTCGGTCCGAGCCGGCTACATTCCGCCCCAGCCGGCCACCGCTGATAGCTACAACTACAACAATCCCAACTACAATCCCTATCTGGCCCAGTCCGTTCTGCCGCCATCGGCATTCACCAACGGCTGGGCCCACTATGTGATTCCGATGGCATCCAAGCCAACACCCGGTCAGAACACGGCTCCAAAGCATCCGTTCGCCGGACACGGTCCGGAAATGTGGTCCACCTATCCGAAGCCCGGTACCTACCCGGCCCAGGAGTGGACTCCCAGCAAAGTGGGCGAATGGGCACCGAAGCCCGGGCACAAACATGCCCAGACATCGACCAACGATCGTCCCAAGTTGAATTTGAATGGCCTCCAGGCAGCTACTTCCAATGACAAGCTGGACTTGGGCGCCGGTGGCGATGGAGATCGCAAGTCTGGAATTGGTTTGGGATTGGGTTCGAGCGGCGGTGCCGACGTGGGAGCTGGCTTGGAATTGGGTTTGGGTTTGACAGCCGGTGCCGCCGTGGGAGTTGGCGCTATCAAGAAGTGGCCCAACCAGGACTATAAGGTCTTCAAGCCAGCTAAATCTCCCACCAACGGAGTGATTCCGAAGATCGGCAAGGGGGCTACCCCACCACCATACGGTTAATTTTTTTCATTGAAAATGAATTTAATTTCAAAAAGAGAAAAGAATCTAAAGTATCTTTTTATTCTTGCAGGTATCTAAGTGGAGGACGAAGTTATTCCCAATTTACTGCCGCAGTTTAATGCCCTTTGCTAATTTGCAGGCGATTCCGTTCGAGATATTTAATAAATAATAAATCAGGGTCCTTTTGAGACTTAAAATCGTAAACTCTTGTTCTTTATTTATACTATTTCTGTGTTTTTTTGTTTCCATTTAAAGTATTGCATGTATTGCATGAGTGAATTGATTTTGCGTAAATGTTTTATATCTGAAACGCTATAAAACGCACCAATGAATTATGACTGGAATTTTTGCGACTTCTTCGACTGGCTAGTTATTAATTAAAGTTAGGCAAATTGCTCGGCTTTGTGCGCATCAATTTCACTTAAATGCTGAATGCTCAGTAGTTCCTCAGTTGTTTCAACACAAAGGCAATGGGAATCGTATTCAGTCGCAGGATAAGTAAGTCGCCTCAAAGTAAAATTATACTTTAATATCCTTTTCTTTCAGATTTCTAAATTTCTACGACTTGGTGTTTCTTCTTTTAAACGCATATACCAGAAATACGAAATACGAACCGATCTAAAACAAAGATGTGTGTTGTGTGTGCGTTTTTGAAATGAAACAAAATCATAAGTTTTCTGGTAAACACTCTGAATCTTTGTGGTTGTTTTTTATTATTATAGTTATTTTGTAGTTGTATACATATAAATTAAATTATAATTAAGTGTTTCCCTCCTTTTCTCTGTACTCTTTACAAACTGCAGTATTGTGATTTCATCGGTTTACTTAGAAATGAGCATGCACTCTAATTGTTTGTTTTTCGTTTACTCTTACATCGATTTAGTTAGTACCTCTGATTTGTATTGTATTGTTTGATGCTGTTTTCATGTTTTTTTTCTTTTGTATTATTATTATTTCTATGATGTTGTTGCTGGCCACGGAGCACTTTCAGCACTGATCGTTGAGCTAAGATTTGACCACTAACACTTTCGTTTTACAAAAAATGCACTAAAATTGCTTTAGACCCTGTTCACAGTGCTAGAAATGCGTGGTGTTGTAGAAATAGTTGTGGAAATTGCGATTGTAATTGATTTAGCAATTGATTCTCTAGGGCAGGCGTCGAACAACAAAAACAAATGATATGTTCCCAACGAATTAAAAAGTCCTTAAGCTTTAACAAAACAAGAATAACTTAGGCAATTATATATATTTGGACGCCTGCGACAAAACTCAAAACTGATGCTCACACGAATTTAAATGTTTTCAGTTTCCTATTCGCTTTTCTGCCTTTTTTTTATTTTGCAGCAGCAGTTATATAAATATATATATATATATTTATGTATATTTAGATTTCTGGTAAGTCTAAAAGTTAACATTAAATTATATGAGTTTTTGCTTTGTTTATATATATTTTGTATATATTTGTTGTTACATGTTTTGCTTGTTTTACCTTGAGAAAAATGTTAGTAGCTTGTGTTTCGTCCCCCAACTATTTATTATAATAGGTTCTTGTGTGTTTATATGCTTCACATCTCTACTCAATTCGTTTCCTTCTTTTTTTGGGCTTTTCTTGATTTTATTTAAAAAATATGTACTAAATTTTAGTTCACAACTGCGTTGGAAACACCAAATCGTTTAAGTTGCTTGACTTAGTTTGGTTTACGACCTTGAACTCATTACACAGAACGAATAAAAGAAAAGCGAAAACACTGTCCGTCCGTCCGCCCGTTCATTCCTCAACATCGATTGCATCGACCACGCCCCCGCCTGCGGCGCCGGCACCGCATTTGCCCTCATCACACGCTCTCATCTCCCACACTCTTCCGACCCCAACCGGTTCGAAGCGAACCGAACCGTTTCGAACCGATACACCTATATAGACTAGCTAGTCTGCAAATTAGATTTAAGTAGCAAAAGGTTTACAGGCTCTAAAATGCGGCGGACTTTCTTCTGGGGCTCTATAAACGTCGACGTCGATGTGTGTTTGTGTTTTCCTCGCTTTTCCTTCTTGCGGCTTGGTGCTCAATTGATTTTCCTTTCATTTTCAATGTTTTTTTTAAGAGGTTTGTGTTCTTGTGTGCTTTGCTTTGCTTATATCGTGATCTTATTTTTGCTTGTTTTTAACCGCGCCTTACATTTTTCTCGTGTTTACATTCCTTTTTTTTTAGTTTTTAAATTATTTTTCTTTCAAGTCTTTCTTTTGCTCTTTTTTATTGCATTTTACAAAGGTTTTTCATTTTTTTTTTGTTTTTTTTTCTTTTCCTTCTGTTTATATCTTTTTAGCTAAGTGTGTAAGTTTTTTCTTTTAATTTCTTTTTGTTTTTAGCTTAAGTAATGGTGTTATTCAATGAAAAAACAAACAAAAATGTGTTGCATTGCTCCTTTCCTTCGTTTCAAACCAATTTCTCGCATCTTGCGTACTTAAGATAGATTTTAGCTGAAGGTTATTGCCAAACAAAAGCTGAAACTAAAGTTTACATTTATGCTAAAATGGGTGAGTGAGTGTATTTTGTGTTTGCTTTTGTGTGCGATCGTGTGTTTGCGATGAGTGTTTTGTGGGTGTGCTTGGTTGAGACTTAAATTTAATACACGTGTTTCAAGGTGAAGTTGATTCCGTGAGTGGGTGGTGGGTGGTAGAGAGTAGCAGTTGCCGAGCTGAAGCTTACATTCTTTTGGTTTTTGGATTCACAACGAAGATTTGCACAGAATTTCGGTATATTTTGGCACGAACTGGCTGGAAAAAGCGAGCCTAACGCAATTAAACTAAGAAGGGACTCAGGATCGATGACGCAACTCTACATCCCATCTTTCTTTTTCTTTTTTTTTGTAGTTCGACGCCCCGTGTTGCGCTGAGGAACATTTAAAGGACAGTTGACGGTTTCTGTTGCTCCAACTACTTTATCTTAGTGAGTGTGTGTAATTTGCGTGTCTTTGTGTGTGTTTAATTGCATGAGATGTTCTTGAATGTAATTGATTGTTTGCATTGTGGAAGAAGTCGATGTTTTTAACGTTGGGTTGTTGCTGCTGTTCTTGATGTTATAGTCGCTACTGCTGCTGTTGCTCATTTGTTGATGCTTTTGCTGATGTCGTGCTGCTGGACAATTCCCTTAGCGACGTCCGTAGTTGCCACCACCACTCTGTCCATTTCCGGCACCGCGCAGCGGTCCGTTAGACTGGTTGTTGCCGCCACCGGTGCGGTTATCCTGGCGCTGTCCGAATCCACCGCCGCCGCCTCCCAGGCGTGGAGCACCATTTCCACCGCCGCCGCCCTGACGCAGATTGTTGCCACCGGCGTTGTTGCGCATCATGCCGCCACCGCTGCCATTGTTGTTGCCCATCGGACGCGACTGCGGACCATTGTTGCCGCCCAAACGGCCCATGTTGTTGTTCAGGTTGTTGCCACCGATCTGCTGGCGCGGCACCATGTCGTTGCGCACACGCGGCTTCTTCTCCTCCACATTCAACTTCTGGCCATCGGGTGAGTTCTCGGGGAAGTACAGGGGCTATGAAATGGAAAGAATATGCTTAGATAACCTTTCTGATCACAGTAAAAGTAAGGATGTAAATCCTCGGCTGTAGCAATTTCAATAATTAAATCTACTTGGTGCTAAACTTACGCAGTTGGCCAGGCACTTTTGCACCGCCTCAGGATCGTCGTAGGTAATGAATCCGTAGTTCAGCGGACTGCGCATGCCTGGTGGCACCTTGTTGCCAGCCTTGGACAAAATGCGCAGCTCCAGCACATTTCCGAAGCGTGAGAAGATCTCTCGCAAATCGTCCTCGCTGGCGTGGTGCGGTATATTGCCCAAGAACAGCTGCTGATTATCACCGAACTGCTGCGTGTTGCTCGAGCGGCGCTGCTCAAAGTCTGCAAAGTATAAAGAACAAGTTATTAGCAAGAGCTACTAAAAAGCGGTACATGATGTTGCTTATCATATAAGCCAACCTTATGTTTGAGTAATAATCTGATAAGAAAATAAACCAAACAAAATAAATCGTTCTAAAAAAAAAACTAAACGAAAACCCAATCGCATCATAAATATGCAATCATAATAAATTATAGGGGGACTAAACAAGTAATTCTTAGAAACCACAGTTTTCATTTCTACATTAGACCCAAGGCACTACATCTTTTAGTCTTTTTACCCTGAAGCCGAATAGAGGGGAATGACCCCTTTTAATTTAAGGGTGGAACGATGAACTTACCACCCTTGTTGTTGCGGATCGAGTTGTTTCGCTGCGGCAGCGGGCCACCGTTGTCCAGTCGCGAGTTGCCGTTGCTGTTGTTGTACGACGAAGCGGTGGTGGAGTAGCTAACCTGACTGCCATTGCCGCCACCCGAGGTTGCCGAGGAAGAGTTATAGGTGTTGCCGCTGATGGACTGCTGCTGCTGCTGTTGCTGCTGGAGCTGTTGCTGCTGCTGCAGTGCGGCGTTCACAAAGCCGCTGGGCGAGGAGGACGTGGACTTGAAGAGATTCGCGTACGTCTTGGGCTCATTCTGCTGCTGCTTGGCGGCCTCGTACTTCTCCTGTTGCTGCTGCTCGTGAATGGTTTTGAAATCCTCGACGGGCGTGGGAGGCTTCTGCTGCCTTGGCGCCACCTCCACTTCTTCGGGCTCAGCCAGCGGTTGTTGCTGCTGTTGCAAAGGCTGCTGCTGGATAGGTTGCTGCTGTTGCTGCTGCGGGGGCAGCTGTGCCGGTTGCTGCTGCTGCTGCTGCTGGATGAGCTGTGGTGCCACCAGTGGCGACTGTTGGAAGCTCGCGCTTGGCACTGGGACAATGGGCAACACAGGCGTGCCGGTCGGCTGCTGCTGCTGCTGCTGTACCAGGGGAGACACGCTGGGAGGGACCAGCACCTGCTGCTGCTGCAGTTCCTCGTGCGACACCACACCGTTCTGGATGGGCTGTGGCGGCGGAACGGTGAACTGCGCGGGCAGTGGAACAGCCGCGGCTTGCGGAGCTGGTGGCAAAACAGCCACAGGACGTCCGGCGGCAGCAGCCGCTGGCAATGGGTAGAAGATCTGCTGTGGGGCAGCACCGCCGGCCGCTGCAGGAGCCACCTGCTGGGGCACAACGACCTGGGCCTGCGGCTGCGGAGGAGCCTGCTGTTGCTGCGGCTGCTGGGCAACTACATCGCCGGCCACCTGCACAGCTTGATCCACAGTACCACCGACGACCTGGACATCGTGCTCCTCATCGTTCTCCGATCGCGACTCGCCATCCTGCTCGTCCTCGATGTACAGATCCTGATAGCGGAAGATGTCGTTGTGAACGTAGTACTTCTTCGGCGACTGAGCGGCCAAAACGAACGTCTGGGTAAAACGTCGCATCGGCTGGCCATCATTGGATAGCTCCCCAGTGACCTGAACCACCACACCGTTGCCCAAAGTGGCCTGGGCATCAACCTGGCTGATCTTCGCGTGGCAATCATTGAAGTTCAGCTGCTGGATCCGGTTGTGGATCTCCCGCTGACCGACCACCAGCTTGGACTCTCCATGGATGTACGACGAGTTGTGGTTATAGAAGCGATGCAAGTGGTTGGGCGCCTTGTTCAGCAGCGTGTAGTACTGGCGGACAAACTCGCGTCCCACAGATTGCGGCGAAGGCTGCTGCGATTGGGTCGCATCCATGACCATAGCTGGCGTTTGATTCTTCCTCTCTGAACTACGGACTCCTCGACTCGGATTCTTTGTCTCCGCTTCCAATTTCTGCTTCCCTTCCTTCTAGCTGTTGCTCGGATCTATCGACACGGTGGCTGATCTGTGTCGATTGGGAGTGTGGGATTGAACGTCTGCGAAATAGTGCAAAAAATATACGCGCACTCTGATATTAATGTAATAATTTACGGAAAATCTGTCTGGTTTTTTTAATAAAAAAAAAAGTTGGCAGAAGTCCTAGACGACTGTGTCGATTTTTCAATCTGACAATTTGAAATTAAAGGAAGCTGCTACCCCGTTCCTTACAACCTCCAAAAGGTGTTTAAATATGGCTTGACATTTAATTTTCAGCACTGTAGTTTGATTCAATTATTCATACTAAACACGATAATGTTCTAAACAGCGAACAGCATCGAAACCATAATGAATCACTAGTTGCGTTAACAGTTAATTTCATCACGTGTAAATTTAATTTTGAGAATTAAGGCTTGATAACAGAAAAATACGCTAATATGAGAAACAAATTTAATTGGATTTTCAGATGGACTGTCCATTAAATCAATTTGTGTTTCTTTTACATAGATTTCTACAGAAATGTGACTACTAAAGTGTTGACCCCTGCTGTGCTCTCCAATAAGGATCTAGAGTTTCACTTGGTCACAAGGACGGCGGGAAGGGGGGAGGGTTGTACACCCAAAACAGGGAGCTCATTTTACCGCAGTGCATATAAAACAGACGCAGCGCGCTGCAGTTTGACCCACTTTTGTGGCCCACACACATTTGCACATGCGAAAAGGGGAAATTTGGTGTAGTGCAGCTGTCAGGCGAAATTCCAATTTGCTTGCCGTCGCAGGACATTTAACCCGTGCACGTGCTCCAACTTTTATGCCTGCGATCCTGGCTGACTGAACTTTGCACGTGTGTGTGTGTGCGCGAGTAAATGACCTCATACAATTGGGCAAAAAAAAAAGAAGCCGCCAAGCGAGGAGCATGAATTAAATTGAGGTTATGTTCGGTTCTCAAGGTTGTGGCGCCGCATACAATGAACTCCAGCTTGACCAAAATATCATGCTGCTGCGTTGCAAGAACGCTTGAAACAGCGTTAAAAGTTGTAAGTAAATATCAATGTTTGCAGGTGTCCTTTGCCCCATTTTTGCCATAAACATTTGCCGATAAAACAAAAAATGCACAAAGAGTTGCGGCAAACACACACACGCACACGCACGCATACAAAGCACACTTATTCGGTTATGAACGCGCCGCTCTCTCGCGTTCTCTCTTTCCCTCTCTATTCTGCTTGCGAACCGCGTGTGTAGGAAGAACAAAGAAAGCTATAGTTGAAGAGCAGCATTTAAACAAAAATGTACAAAAACAACATTTTTCGTACATTTTTAGGTTATGCACAAGCGATAATAAAAAAAGCCGCTAAAATGGTAAAAAAAAAAAAATTTTAAAAAGAGATAGAGCCCTACCGCAAAACTAAAATATACGCCCATTTAGCATTTTTTATGCCGACTTTTTCCAAGTATGCGCCACCCCAATGAAAATGGAAAATGCTAGTTTTTCTAGACCGCGCACACGAGGCCGCCGCCGGCTCACCTTTTTTTTAAGCGATATTTTTCCTCGTTTTTCTTTTTCCTTTTTGTAATGCACAGTGTGTATTGCTTTTGGGTTGAAGTTTGCCGAAAAATCGGCACTTTTTGTAGCACTTTCTTTGTTATCTTCCTGCGGGGGGCGGGGAGAGTTGGATTTCTTAGTGGAGCGCTGAAATTATGCGGTTTTTTGGATTTACTAAAGATGGTCGAAACGTATGAAATGCAATATAAAATTGCAAGCTGCACAGAAAACACACAGCCACACACACCAATGCACTCACTAGCTAACACACACACACACTAGTCTAGTTTGTTGCAATTTTTTTTTGTCTTTTTTGAGACTAACTAACTTGGCAATTCTTGACGTGCTTTTTTGTTGCTTTCCGATGTTTGGCGATCACAGTTGTTGTTGAATTAAGTTACGATGCATAGGTTGTGGCTTTTGAGTAGAAAATAATCGCAAACGCAATGAAATTGGACAAGTGTGTTGAATCGAGAAGAGAACCGACGTTCGTTCCTCTTTTCCTCTTTTTTGCCTCTGCAGAGTTTTATTCTTGGTTTCGCGTGTGTTGGTGTGTGAATGATGGCGGCTTTTCGAAGGGTGTGTACACACTTCATTTTTTGGGGTGGTTAATCTGGTATTTTCGATCGAATATTATGATTTTAATTGAGCTTTCTATTGTAGGGGAGCTAAGATTCTTTTAAATAGAATTATAAAACTTATGTTTATTTTAGCGATTTCTGCATTCTTAAGTAAGCTCATCAAAGAACATTCTTTAAAGGAAATAATACATAAAAAAAAGCATAAATATAAAAACTTTAATAAATTTAAATTATTACCGGTGGGGTAATCCGAAAAACATATATAAGAAAATTGAATAAATTTATAAAATTTAAATAAAAATTGGATATAAATCAATTAAATGTTTTAAATTATTGTTGATGTTTTAAAATATTGTTGATGTTTCAGCCTATAAGAAGTTGATATGCCAATTCGATTTAAAACAATTCTTTGTTTGTAAATGTTCTTTCTGTTCCCAACATATAGTAAAAATGGAAAATTGTATTTCTTTTATTTATAAAATTATAAATATATTTAAAATACTTAATATTTATAATATTAATACAACTAAAATAATTTAAATAATCGGGTAACTTGTACATAGTGTAAACTGGGCTTTAATATATTTGTATACTATTTTTGGTATTTATTTCATTTTCTCTTCATAGGTGTGTGTACATTGTATAAATCAGAGCTGCCATACTGCAAACAGACAGGTCACGCGCCCATTTAGCCCCATGTATTGGCTAATTTGAGCTGGTATCGTATTGAAAATCACAATTTAGTCCTTGGCAAATGTACAGCTAATAATCCACAGGTGGAAAAAGCGAATACAATACAAGTATTTATTAAAATAATACCAAATCGACTTGACTGGCAAATCATCAAGGTGGCAACGCCGCACCCATATACACACGCTGCCGTTTGCATTTGTCATTTTCCGGTCGTCATTTCATTCGTACGCGCGACTTTTTGGCGAGTGTGTATAAAAATCTCCGGCTCTGCGTAAAAAACGAATATCGTGCTGCCTAGCCCCCGAAATTAGTAAATCAATTGAAAACACACAAGATGGCCGAGAACAAGCAAGTGGATACTGAAATTAACGGCGAGGATTTCACCAAGGACGTGACTGCCGACGGTCCGGGATCTGAAAATGGTGATGCGGGCGCCGCCGGCTCGACCAACGGCAGTTCGGACAACCAATCGGCTGCATCCGGCCAGCGGGACGACGACAGGTATGTTCATTATCCGGCGGATACGTTTTTTTTTTGCTCTATTTTATTTTTGCAACGGGCAGCCGATGATCATGTGCCCCCCATAGAATCTCTGCTTCTATATAGTGTATATTGCCTACTCTGTTACGTAAATGCGAAGCTAACGTCGTTGGTTGAGTTTCATTGGGTTTTACGGGGTTCTGCGGGGGAAGTCTGACCCCTTTTGTGTTCTCTCTCGCTTGCGCTCGTGCGTCGGAGTGTGTTTATGTGTGTGTGTGAGGTGTCGGTGCGACTGTACTTCAGTCATATTAATAGAATCTTCGGGCCAAAATGCATCATCACAGTCTCGGGAGACATGGAAAATTTTCAACGTTTTCCCCTCCACACACACGCACTTTCCGTAATGAAAACCAGAGTTTTCTTAAGTTTGGAGCACATTTTCTTCCCTTTGTGAGGTTATGTTTGTTTCCCACGTTGCCCCACACACACACTGTGACGCATACGAGCACAAAAACATACGGTTGCCTTTCACTTGCAAAAAATGTGGCGAAAAAAAACGTTGGAAAAAGTTATGTTTGTATTTGTCAGTGTATTCTTTTTAATTCGCATTACTCTTTGGTTCGGCTATTCGTTGTTATTTTGTGCTCTTCCAGTTTTGTACCCAAAATGGCGGCTGCATACAGGCATACATACCAACCTAACGCCCGCTGTTCTGTAGGTGTGTGCGTGTTTTGCAGTTTTCACTTATTCTCTTTTGCTTGCCGGCTTCGTTCGCTCGCCATCTCTTTTGCGCGCTCTCACTCTCAGAGAGCGTCAGCCGGCGTCGTTTGGAGTTGCCAAGGCGCCAAAAAATTAATTTAACGAACATTTAATGTAAATTATAAATGATAAATAATTTTGATGGATTAAAGCAGAGAGATGAGATGATGATTATCAAGTAGAATGGTCCTCTTGTTTGCTCCCTGCGTTTTGGTTTTTAGGTCTAGTGTACACTTCATTTGCCCATCCTTTATGATCATTTTATATCTAAGTTTAATCTTAAGTCACACGATACTGTACATTTAAACGATAATGCGAAACCAGCGCTGACGAAGCAGATGCAGAGAATCCCCCGTAAAGGAAGAAGGACGGAATGGAGAAATTAAATCGAAAATCATAGCTTATCCTGTTGTCTTGTGAGCGAACTAACCTTGTTCCTCTCCGGCAGGTTTTGAGAGAAGTGAAATGGCCCAGGTCAGGGTTTTAAGCTATGCTCAAGACGGATACGGATATGGATTCGGATATGGATTTGGATTCGTATTCCTGCCCCCGGCAAACGTTTACGGATTCGGATCCGGCGGACTTATACTTGGAGGATACGCAACCCTCTCCACACTCCAGTCTCCAAAAGTCTCCGCTCCGCCGATACTGATGCTGATGGTATTTATCTATCTAAAACTAAAACAATCAATCAGTCAGTCAGCCAATATATAGAACTATCGACACACAAAATTATCAAGAAATTATCTCGATTTAAAATTGGATCCATATGTAAACGAGTATATATTGTATTGTATCTCTTAACGTATAACTTGTAAATTACCTAAAAAAAAAGAAAGACAAAAAAGTACCAAGTAATCGGAGACAGAGAGAGACCGAGTGAAAAAGAGACTCGCAGTTTTTTCGTTTTGTTTTATGAAGCTCAGAAACTATACATTATATATCGCCCGAAGAAAGAAACACAATGAACGAATGTAACGTAACGAATTGCCACAATAAAGAAGCACAATCACTAAATTGCAATCGAAATTCCGCCGCCGTGTGATGAGACTGTTCCAAATTTGCCGGGAATCCGCCGAGAACGATGAGATATCTTTCCAAAAAGTCCAGAAATCAATGAGAGTAACGTACATCACAGTAAACTATAAGTGTCTATGCATATTTTTTCAACATTCCTTTTTATATAAAAAAAGAAAATAAAATAAAATAAACAGCCAAATAAAGCAAGTAAAACTAACCACAATCCAGCATAAAAACCTTTGCATTATTTTTCTCATCCTATTGAATAAAGACTAATTGTTAATTGTTATTTGTACAAACAAAGAATCTTAAGCATACCCAAAACAAAAACTTAATAATTCACTCTTGCATATATACTATATACTATATATCTATATCTTTCGCTCGTTTTGTGTCTCTCGATCGATCGCTCGCTCGCTCCTCGAACTCTTTCGCTCATTCCGAGTTTGCAAGTTTTTTGACACTATCCGATCAATTCTTTGATTGCAATACAGTAACTAAAGCAATTTTTCACTTCAAATTTGGTGAGTTTTTTTTATTCGTTTTGTATTCTTGCCCAGTCATCAAATTCTTTTGCAGCCAATACGAAAATCAGTAAGAAAAGAAAAATTTAAAGTAAATCAAGAAAGTATTTGCCTCGCGCATCAAACACAACCTATTTTTCGTGCCTGATTTTCCCTTTTCCCCCCAAATATTTCCCTAAATCGATATTGAAATGTTTTAAGATACCATCAAACTAACCAATTGATCTTTAAACTTTCGCAGGAAACTGTTTGTCGGTGGTCTGAGCTGGGAAACGACTGAGAGTAAGTAGAAAACTAAAACTAAAAAAAAACAATGCTAACAAGTGTTTTTCTATTATTTCAGAGGAACTCCGCGATCACTTCGGCAAATATGGCGAGATCGAGAGTATCAATGTCAAGACAGATCCCCAGACCGGTCGATCCCGAGGATTCGCCTTCATCGTGTTTACAAACACCGAGGCCATTGAAAAGGTCAGCGCCGTGGAGGAGCACATAATCAACAGCAAGAAGGTCGATCCCAAGAAGGCCAAGGCCAGGCACGGCAAGATCTTTGTCGGTGGCCTCACCACAGAGATCAGCGACGAGGAGATTAAGACCTACTTTGGACAGTTTGGCAACGTGAGTAACCCTAAAGCGGTAGACCGTTTGGAATTGGCCAATAATGACTTACCTAAATTATTTTTGTTTAAAGATCGTCGAGGTGGAGATGCCATTCGACAAGCAAAAGTCTCAGCGCAAGGGATTCTGCTTCATCACCTTCGATTCAGAGCAGGTGGTGACGGATCTGCTGAAGACGCCCAAGCAGAAGATCGCCGGCAAGGAGGTCGATGTTAAGCGTGCGACGCCCAAGCCGGAGAACCAGATGATGGGCGGTATGCGTGGTGGCCCACGCGGCGGTATGCGCGGCGGACGCGGTGGCTACGGAGGACGCGGTGGTTAGTACAGACGCTGACGAAGCAGTGCTTCATTGCTTCTCATGGAAACCGGCTTTAAACTATATATTTCACACCATCCCATAGGCTACAACAACCAGTGGGACGGACAGGGATCATACGGCGGCTATGGCGGCGGCTACGGCGGATATGGTGCCGGTGGCTATGGCGACTACTATGCCGGCGGCTACTATAATGGATATGACTACGGTTATGGTAAATACAACAAACAACAAAGTAGTGCTCAAAACAATTATTACAATAACAACACGTCGAGTAATTACCATCAAAACAAGAACAATAGCAACAACTATCAGCAGTTCTAAGTAGAGCTCAGCCGCATAAGCTGGCCAGCAACAAAATCAGAAAAAAAATAATCAAACAAAGCAAACAACAACAACCGCAGAACATAAAAACCTTCTTATTTTTGCCATAGACCTGATCTGATCCAAAATTTCCACGTTGTTGTGTTTCCCATTCAAACAAAACTGAGAGAAAAACAAAAACAAAAGTTTAGCTGCATTTCGATATATAGTAACATATATATATATATATATTTATATATGCTTATATACCGCATGCATTGTCTTTATGCATATTTGCATATAAATCATGTTGGTATATGATGTCAAAGAACAACAACATCAAAAACAACAACAAGAAAGAACAACAACAACAACTACGAAAGCAACGTCGCTAAAAACAAGAAAACTTTAAAAATTGTAGATTTGAAAGAGAGAAAACAAGAAACATTTCTTTAATGCTAACATATAAATTTTAATCTAATCGTTCATTTTATATTGAAAAAAGAGAATGTGTATTTTGACAGACAATTTTCATCATTTAATATAACAAGCAAAATCGCAATTTTTATATACACATTTATATCTATCTTATTATATATATAAAACTACGTATAATTTTAAAGGCATATAATTGATGTTTAAAATTTTAAAGCGTACCTTTTAAACAAGAATTCATTTAAACGAAACATTTAATTACCAATTATTAGTTGAGTAGCATTTAAACATAAAACTGACGAAGCGTGTGTAAAAAAAGATGTGTTGTTAAAAGAGTGAGAAGGAGCGATGAGAAGAGTAGACGTGACGTTCAAGTCGAGGCATATATAATGCTACCATCCTGCCATTAATATGCGACCACCAGACCGGACCAACCAACAAACAACCAGAACAACAACTTGGTTGCCTTCAACAGACTTTCCAAAGATGACAAATACCTCAAACGCAAGGGCAGCAAACAAACAACCAGAAGAACAGAAACCCCAGACATAACAACAAACAAAGAAACATGAAACACAAGAGAGGAGCATGTGCCAATTATGTGAAACTGTGTGAAACGCCAGTGTTTTTGGCCTTTTGCGCAATTGCAACTTGTGCCTTTTTTAATTGTTAACTAAACTGTTATTGTTTGAACACACTGAAACCAAAATCTGTTGAAACACACAAACACCTACACCACACACACACACAACCACTTTCCCCCCAGCAGTCCCATAAAATAGTTATTTAAATAGTTTCACCTTTTGTTTTGTTTAACAAAACACTAAACAACAAGCAACCAGAACAGAAACGACAACAAACAACAAACAAAACACACGAAACGCGTAATCAAAGCTTTGATTCAATGTCTATTTAAATATATATATACCTTATATATAGCATATAAATATATTTTTAGATACATATTATTATTCCGGCAACGGGATAATATT
This sequence comes from Drosophila simulans, assembly GCF_016746395.2. Taxonomy (NCBI): domain Eukaryota; kingdom Metazoa; phylum Arthropoda; class Insecta; order Diptera; family Drosophilidae; genus Drosophila; species Drosophila simulans. The sequence goes on from NC_052523.2 coordinate 12,550,249, forward strand.
CACGTTCTTTGCAATGCATATGTTTTCGTATGCACCATACGTCAATATACCTACCATATATATTTATATCAAATATATACAAATGTTATATATTTATACATAAAACGTAACATTTAACTATGGTACTATTTTTGATAGTATTATTTTAAGGCAAATCCTTGTAAAAAACAACTACAATACGACAAGAGCACAACAACCAGAAGCTCTGAAAAGATCTGAAGGCCTCGGGGGTCCAAAAAAGTCAGTGCAGTGTATCCGGGATATTATCATTCCGGTGGAAACACTGCAGCAGCACCCCTCCCCCCGCGCCTCATTCGTTAGATCGTTCTTTTATTTGCTTTATTTGCATTTCCGCTGCACTTTCTTGACCAAAACGTAACGTAATGTCCGAAGCAATCCATTTTTGAGGCTTGTTTCAGTTGCACCGCGAGCGCATTGCGGCATTCTGCATGTTCATACGTTGATTCCAGGATAAAGAACTACAAACAAACAACTAACTAACTTACTGAACAACGACAAGTAATTACAACTGCAATAGCAACATCAACAACATCTTAATTGTAGCAGTACAAAAATGCAACTTTTCCAACAAACAAACAAAAAAAAAAGGAATCATAAAAACACACTTCGTCAATTTTAGTAATTTTAATTCAAGCATATATACATATATAATTTTTTCTTATGGTTTTTAAAAGTTAAGTCGAGCAACACTAACAAATCACACATACACAAGCATTGCTATTCGCAAATGTATATATAAATACTTCGTATAATTCGTATATCTTTGAATTTGAAATTAAGCAGAACCTTGAAATGAACTTTTTGCTAATAATTATCCTATCAAATGTTGTCAATGTGCGTCGACAATTTGACTGTATACCAATTATATATACATTTGTACATTTACATACACCTTTAATCATAAACTTTGAGTAAATTGTTTTACAAAGAAATTGCATGTTTCTCAATGTTTTTAGCAAGTTGTCTGTATACAAAGAAAACTAAACAAAAAAAAAATCTAGGCAAGATAAGAAAAAAATTTATTGACATTTATATTAAAGTTATCCCAGAAAGAAAAGTTTTTATATACATTTTATGCTATATTTTTATTAATTATTATACCGATTATTATGATGTTTAAATGTGTAAACAAATTTTTTTGATATAAACAAAATTTTTGTATACCTTTACATATACTTACCATACAATTATATAGCAATAATTTTGTGCCCCCACTTTATATTAAAACCCTAATAACAATATATTCTTAGTCTTTATAATTTCCTATTCCGTTACTACTCTACAACTACAACTTGAAATTCTAAAACTAACAAACCAGACCACAAAAAAAGTGCGGGGAGCTGTAGCTTAAACACCGAGTTAGATCTGTTGAATAATATACGTCAAGTACGCAGATCGGGTGTTTCGGTTCCCGCTCCCCGCATTTGTACCCGCAATTATGTAATATTACTTTCTTAACTATGATTTTTGAACATATTTATATACGATTATATGATTGTAATACCGAATTTTCCGATGTTTCGCCTCACAAAAACGAAAAAAAGAAATCAAACTAAACGAACCCAAAACATAAGTAAAAGAAACCCCAATGAGAGTTCAACTCAAAACACAGCCACCAACCACCCAAAAGCGAATATCCAAAAACGATCGCAAGCTGCGCGCCTTTGTCTTGTCCAAGCTTCTCGCAAGCGGTTAACCGATTGCCCGGCCGACCCGGTAACCGATACAACCGGTGACCGAGGGTCATTGGTGAGAACAACACCAGTAGAGCCACTATATCCATCTACTATCCACCGACATCCAAACAAAGCAATCAATCAGGCAATCAAGCAACCAAGCGACCAGAGATCGAGCAATCGAGCGATCCGCCATGCAAAACCGCACCAAGTGTTAACTTTTCACTTAACTGTAACGTTTTTCATTTTTTACTTAAATCTTCCTTTTTCTATTACATTTAAAACGTATATATTTACAAGTAACTTAGCGTAATTAATATTTGTTTTTAGTAAAATGCATTGAAAAACTCTAAAAAAAAAAGAAGAAATATGAAATGATAATATAATGGAACCACTAAAGTAATGAATGAATTAAAATATTGTCAAACCGATTCTGAGACAATTCTTAAGCTACAAATCCAGTTTTCTTGTTTTTAACAACAGCTACAACAACAACAACAATGAACACGAAGAGTAATTATTATAATCATTATATTAACTCGAGTATAAAGTAAAATTTGTTGACTATTTGCATTTGTTTTTGTTTTTCGCAAAACGTTTTCTATGACACGCAAAATAATAATATATTCGCGACAGACTACTCCGCATCCTCATCCCCCTCCCCTTCCCCCTTGACCAGCCTTGTAATTCCCGATGATCCTTCAATGGGAGTGATTTAAAAGAAAATTCAAAATGATCATTTTATTACTTTTTGCTGAGGTGAGACATTCAAAATACACACACACAAGAGCAGCAAATAAATTCACAAATTTATTTGGCAAAAACCTTACAAAATTATTTACCGAATATATTCAATCGAACGTTTACAAAGTAATTAATTTGAAATTGAAATGCTGAAATTGTTGTGTGGAAAATGAGGTAAAAATTAAAAAACATAAATGCATAACGAGTGCTGTAAGGAAATGAGAAATCGAATGAATTGATTTGAATTGAAAAATCCATTGCAATACATTGTGAAACATGTTAATAAGAGTCGAGTCGCGTCCGGTCGACAACTAACCAAAATCTGAGACAACAACCAGAGTTATATTATATAATTATATATAACGAAGCGAAAATAACAACCAATCCAATCGAGAACCGCATGTATGTGTGAGCGCCGCCTTGCGCCATTTTCCTCGACATTTGCAAGAGGAAAGCGAGCGAAAATTGTTTTTTAAATTTTTATTGTGTACCAGCAACCAACAGCTACAACAATCGACAACTACACATGTTAGAGCAACATTTTAACCATCAATCTTATAATCAAAATCCACAAACAAGAAAAATGAGCAAATAAAAGAAAAACGAAAAAAAAAACAAAAAACCAGACAACAATTTTGTGTGTATTTCAGTTTCCGTCCACAACCCCCCACCCCTGATCTCTCACCCAACACCAACCACAATCTCCTCCGGATCCGGAGCAGGTGATTCCTTTCCAGCTCGCTCGGTATGTGCCATTTGAATTGTCTCCCCTCGGCTCGTCGGCGTCGTCCAAAACTGGGCGGCACAAATTTTGACCAAGCGAAAAAGTAAAAGAATACAATTCCCCGATCCAAGTAATTGATAGTTCCACTCGACCGAAAGTCCTGCCAACTAGCCAGTTTTTGTAAAGTGTATTGTAATCAAATAATTTATCAGATTTTGTGTCATTAAACGATGTAAATTTACTTTGATAACATGTTAGCAAATGTAAGAATTCAACAATTCCAACCAAGTCGTGACCAACTTGGCTCACAATTCCTAGCAATAATTTAGGCTAAAGTAGTTGGCAGTACCAATTAGATCCATCTTATTTTAGTTCGTGCCGTTTTACACCATTTTATAAGATAAGCTTTGTTTGTGTTTTCATCAATTTTCTGTACGAACCAATCTGCGCATGCTGTGTGTGTGATTGATTGCACCACGAAATGCCATTGCAACCAAAAGACGGCTACGGTTACGGCGGCGGCTTTGAGGGTAACGGCTACGGCGGAGGCGGTGGTGGCAATATGGGCGGTGGTCGCGGTGGACCCCGCGGCGGCGGCGGCCCCAAAGGTATTAACACTAAGAAGCGCCTAGTAAAAACAAAAAAAAACTATCTGTAACCAACGAATTGTTGATCGACCTCATTCCTCCTATTAAAAAAAAACTACATAGTGTAGTCTACTATTCGCAATGATTTAAATTATGTTTGTAAAGCAGTTTCATCGTTTTTGGTTTATATCCTTCCTCCATTGGCTTTTCATGACTTATGTTTTTTACTTTATTTTGCTATGCTGTGCTGCCCCCCACTAGAATTGGTCAAAATTTCCCAAAAAAAAAAAAAGAAAACCCAAGTCGTTTGGCGTAGTTAAAGATATCTATAGATGAACCCCTCTCCTTTCCTACCCGCAGATGTTGAGCATGTCTTTCTTTTTGCCTGATTTAATCTGATACTCTCGATTCGAAGAATTTAACTGACTAATGCCTTGCACACTTTCCAAACGTTTCCACAACAGGCGGCGGTGGCGGTTTTAACGGTGGCAAGCAGCGCGGAGGCGGTGGACGCCAGCAGCGGCACCAGCCCTACTAAAAAGGGGGCAGGGGGCGTGGGCGGGCATATTGGGTATCTCGCATTCTCCGGATAACTGCAAACTATTTGAATTTTACCTAGTTTAGTTTGTTATGGTGAGTTGAAAGCCATCATCGACGCTTTGTTGCCAGTTAATTAAAGTTGATTATTTCATTGCAGCATTACTACAAGAAGCAACACACATCTCTGCAACAACACCACATGGGTAACCACATATATACATACGCCGTTGTATATATCTGTATGAAAGAAATGAGGAAAAATGGAAATGAATAGACTGGCTGGCTGGGAGCAATAATATCAACATCAGCAACCTTAACACACCTTTACACACTTGATGTGTAGCACCATTCCAACAACAGCATCATACGCAGCTAAAAAGCATCATTTATACCATACAAGGCAAAACCACAAAGCAAAAAAACAACACAAATATAGATACACACACATAGTTAGGCATACACATGTAATTTTTCAGCAAGTGGCTAATTTTTCATAGCCACACGCTCATTAAGCCGACAAACCAACCAACCAAACAACCAACCAACCGCCCACCAAACAACCCTTCAACCCGTGCAAAACCACAAGACAACATTGCAGGGAAACGTGGCAAACAACATTTGCCAAACTAAATGCTGTGCAATGCTCACGTTGTCTGTGTGTCGAAACTAATTTGTTTTTCTAATGTAGTCCCATACATTATGCGAGGTAATTGTTTAACGCGTCAGTAGAGCACAGGATGTCGGAGAGATAGGAAAGATAGAAAAAGAACACAGAAGAAATCAAACAAAAATACTTACAAAACAAAATACAGCTAAAATGTTTCATATATTACACAATACAATAGAGTATAAGTATTTGTTTAACTTTAATTATGAATTAACTGTAATATGTAATAATAATTATAGAACCAACAAACAAAAAAGAAGCAAGCGTTGACTGGCTGGCACATCGGGTTGCCTTCTTCCCGTTCGATTGAGAAAAGCTATATACGATATTCGATATACGATATACGACTGGACAGGACAAGACAACAAAGCAGAAACAACCTACAACAAACAAAACCACCATATTACATAATACTAGTACCGAGCAGAGAAAGCGGAAACGAGATTAGTTTTTGTTTTCCAGATATGTGTATTACGCTCATAGACTACATATATACATACATAATACATAATACATCTATATTTATGTACACTTCTGAAAGGGAAGAGATTTATATTTTAATAAAAATCTAAAGCCACACTCTCTACGTACACACCCACACTTGTATAGACCACTGCAAGAATGCGAATTGTTAAATCAAATCTATCTATGTATACACTACTATAGCTATATGAAAATCTTTATGAAATCGTCCGACCGTCAAGCTGAATGAATGGCATTAATATACATAAATGCCGAATGTGCGCTGGACGGGCAGTTTAGGTAGCATTTCGAGGAAATCAATACATGGAAGCGTGGATTTTCCCCCTTAAAAAAAATTAAACATTCTCAAGCGAAATTACAACCTAACTTAATTGAATGATAGGAGATCAGTTTTAAAGCGAACATTACATTAAAGAAACCTAAATTAAAAAGAGTCCATCAATTGTTTTTTATTTTACTGATAACATTCAAAAATTTGGACAAATGAAACGGAATACACTTGGAATTTGGAGAGGGTTAGTTTTCGCGCGACTCTTAATAGTTGCGCTTCATTTGGCCGGTGGCAAAGAGCACGTCGAGGATTTTCAGGAACTCCCGGTAGTTGAACTCCATGCACATGCCCTTCTTCACGCCGAAGCACTTGCAGATCGCTTGGAACTCGCGGCTGCTCAGCATTACATGCATGTCGCGCACCGTGATGCCGCGCAGGAATTGATTCTGCGTGATCGAGCCGCACTGTTCGCGATCGAAGTCCTTGAATACCTGACTCAGATTGGAGATCTCGTCCGGCTTGCGGGCCAACTTCATCAGGGCCTGCGAGCAGATGGTTCGCTCGTCGAAGCTTAGGAAGCAGTCGACGCAGTCCAGATTGGGCAGGTGGAGCAGGGGAACGGCGGTCACCACCTGGTCACCCATGTTCGTGTCCAGTTGGATGAAGATCTCGTCGAGGGCCTTGCAGAAATCGCGATAGCGAATGCAGGACACGCGATTCGGTGAACGGAAGCTGGTCATGTTAAAAGGATAAAAATTAAATATAAATAAAAAGTAACGAGTAACTCACATGTTGCACAAGATGTTAGCTTCCTCTTCCTTGAGGATTACACTTGAGTTATCCAGGGCTCGCTTGAAGTCCGATTCAAGGATCTCGCCCTCGCGATGGCGATCGTAGTCCTTCATGAACTCGATGACGGCCACGCTCTTGACCACAGCCTGTCGCTTGGCGTTCGTAAGGATGCGCACGATGACCTCCTCGCTGACATCCTCGGGATCCAGATTGTCCCTCGCAAACGGTGGACACTCCACCAGTTGCTGCTTGGTGACCAGCGCTGGCATGGCATACTCCGCCGGATCGACGTCGTCCAAAAACTTGGTATAGCAAAAGCCCAGCTCGTTTCCATAGCGACTCAGCACAGAGTCCTGCTCCGGATCGGACAGAAGGATGCCATTGGTGCGGAAGATCTGCTTGGTAATATTGCAGCGCACATGTCCACTGTTGAGTCTGGAAAGGAAACGCCAAATAGTTCAATCTTCATTTAAGATCGGTAAACTTACTTATCGTAGCTTCGGAAGAATGGATGCAGATAGAGGCGACGATTGCGGATGCGTATCTTAATCTTGGCCATGGCATCCTCACACATATCACGAACATTCGCCGACACAGACTCCCAGGGCACGGCGCCTGGTCTGGGCAACTCCTGGATGTGACGAAGTGGCGATTCCACGACACACTGTGGCATCTTCTCCAGGTTCTTTATGGTGAATACTAAAAATATATAGAGCCATGTTTAGAGAGTATAGTGCTCATAGGATTCATTACTCTTCACCTGTATCGATCTCATCAGCGAAATTGCGCCAACGCACTCGATTGATATCCACGGGATCAGTGTAGCGTTCCAGCAGGATGGACATTTCCCTTTGGGTCAGATATTTTCCCACTCCCATGTTGGAGAGACCGCGCTCAAATTGATTCTTGGTGATGCTGCCCACGTTTAGGCTGTCATAGCACTCCAGGAACTCGGAGGTGCGCACTTGGCTCTTGTAGACGTAGTTCTGAATGCAGAACAGAATGTCGCACTGATTTCGATTCTTTTTGGGTGTACTGCAGGCATCAGGAAAGATTGGATGCACTGCCTTGCAGCCATCAATAGCTGGAAGTTGGGAAAGTTCTAGGTCCACTAAACGTCCCGGAAAGTCCTTGATAATATCCTACATACAGAACACTTTTCAATATATGCGCGAATTTCTTATCATTGAAGTTAGCACTTACATGCGAGTTGTCCAGCAGATGATGCTCGCCCAGGTATGCTATAATATTATCGATGTGCTTGAGGAAAGCCACATAGTTGACCAGGTATCCATCCTTCATATAGCGTCTGAGTAGGAGCAGAAAATCTGACTCCGAAAGTGGTATCTTCATGAAGTGCAGCACACGAGAAAAGTGCGCAACGGTAACAACTCCAACATTTTGCGCAATCTACAAATAAATTTAATAGTTTATAAATATGGTGGGTATACGATTAAGCAAATCAATCACCAGTTCGTAGTCCTGAAAGTAGGGCATGAGCGGAATATTGCATAATTGGGCTATCTTGAGCAGGATCAGGCAGAGACGTCGTCGATCCTCCGGCTGGGGTACAACATTCACATGCCAGGGATCGTTCCACTCCAGTCCCGTAGCTAGATCACTTTTGGCGGTCTTATGGAGTGCTTTAATTATATTTTAAATAGTTAGATTAAAGATAATATTTTACTAAATATCAACTTACTTTCGCTGCAGACGACCTTGCAGAACTGACGATACGCCACGCGTCCATCTCGAATTTGGAAATAGTCAGTGACATCCCGGAGTTCCGACTCGGACATGCCGGCCACCTTGCGATACTTGCCCAGCACGGCGGTGAAAATGGGCTCTGGAGAAGATGGGTTAGGTCGTAAAAAAGGCGCAATAAAAAGGGGCAATACATTCGAAGGATGTGCTCACCGGACACGAAGCCACTGCAACAGGGATCATGCTGCTTTAGGTCGGCGCAGATGTCAAAGTTATAACGAAAAATGGCGCCCTGGATTTTACGACATCCTCGCCAGATTTGATTTAGCTCCATCTCCTCCTAAACGGTGGCATTCAAATTAGTTGACCACGTTTAATGGCGAACACATATGACTGGCAATAGAATGGCCAACTCACTCTGTCATCGCCCTCTTTAATCTTGGTCGAATGCATCTTGGGTTGGATAAACTTTTTTCGGATTTTCTTTTTTTTCGATTTACAGCACAATATGTGGAAAATGTTTACAAAAGTCCTTAAAAGGTGTAAGTTTGTCTGTCTGTGTGTGTGTGAGCGCTAACCCGTTGAAACAATGAAATCAAAGGCTACTACTTGGCCAGCTAGCCATTACAAATTGGATTTCTCCGCTGCGCCGTGTTTGCTTTGTTCCCGTGGCTTCCACGATGCCGCGACTCACGCAAGGAAGCCGTCGAGCAGTGCTACACTAATCACTTCCTTCGCAAGGACCTGGATCCTGGGTCGTGGATCCTGGGTGGCCAGGAGCCGGCTTTCACTTTTCTACAAATCGCCTCCAATCACGCGCTCATTCGTCCAGCAGTTTGTCGCAATGCCAGCAACACTTTTATTCAATTTTCTATAAATGGCAGGGGTGAAGGAGAACAGCATGGGAAAACAAAACGGGTGAGGGCGAAAATATCAGAATGATTGGAAAAAAAAACATCCTGGCATCATCAAATGCAATTTCATTTTATTGGAAAATCGCTGGCCAACCAACCAAGCAAACCGCATCCAAAGCCAACCAACAGTAACAAATCACTGGAAAAATAGCAATTACAAACTAAGTATTTTAAAATGCATGTTAACAATTACAAATTCTTGTATTGTTTTTTAAAGTCTCTAAATAATAGTAATATCTCCGGTAACCGATCTTTTAACAGATATCATAAGGAATTACTTAAAGTTTGCAGCTAAGCAACAAATCCATTGTAAATTTATATTAATAATATGGTTTAAAGTGACTTTTAGACTCTATTGACATTTTTACTCACCTGAAGTTGCCTCAAAATATTTACCTCAGTGTGTCAGCAGCAAAAGGCAACCTTGTGCAGAACTGACTCTTATGTTAGTAACCTAACCCAGTGACCCTCCCATCCTGCAACGCCCAGTTCTAGTCAAGGTTGATTGGCGACGACAGGTGCCCTGTACACCCGTACACCTGCCCACTTCAACGTGGGCATTCTGGCCACTTCTGGCCACGCGACTAAAAATAAGCTAAAGGGCGGTCCTCGCTGGCATTTCTAGTGTTTGTTTAGATGCCCTTTTTGCTCCCAGAGTCACGAATGTCGCACTGTTATGGAGTCAATGCGCCAAATGCCTAGGTAAATATCATTGTTGGTGCAGTGATATTAATGTAGCATGATTCATATTCAGGATACTAGATATTTGGCCATCCAAGCCGGATTAAAATCTTTTTAATAATCACTTAGCTATTCTGTCATATAAACAACTTAAACTGATGATTCTACACCAAAAGTCAGACATTCTAGAATCTTGGTCCTCCAATCCGGATTAAACAATTTTAATGTTAATTTCATAAATCTAAAGAGCGGCACATTAGGTGTGTTTTAAATTGACCCGTTTAGCATAAAATGGTTTTATTACGCTCCGTTTTGTTGCAAATCTCCGTGTTTAATTAAATTTGGTTATATGCGTGCCGGCCAAATTGGTTTGCAGAATCGTAATACCCGGAAACGGTTAGTTGGCAGTCATAAAAATGAATTGCAATCATTATCGTTGCTTAGATGAGGTTTGCAGCCATCCAATTCCCCGGTTCCTCCCCCCTCAAAACCCCACCACCCCCTCCGCACTGCGCTACCTGTGAAGCGTGCTTTATTGCAATTTTTATTGCACATTTTTGATTTACTCAGCCATTGGAGCCACGGGCTTTTGAGCTGGCTGAGCGATTCTGGTTGGGGCATTTGGCTTTTGGCCCGCGGGCTATGTGCGTGTGGGTTGATGGCCAGGACATCGATTTGCTCGTGTTTTGTCCTTACTGCCTGACCCGTTTGATTTGATGCGGTGTTAAATTATAATTACAGGTTGGAGCTGCTGAAATGGGGTCGTTCGTGGGCTGGTGAAACCGGCCAGAAGAAGGGGGTTTTCGCAGCTTATCGCGCACAAACATATGGCATTTTGTCAGTTAGTTTTGTCTGCCTTCTTTTTTTTCGCACACTCGCGAATGCAAGGAGCATTACACTGATAAAAATCGGGGTACAATGAAGTAAGCATTTAGTTTTTTAATGTATAGTAAGTTAGTTAGAGTTAGAGTTAGAGTTTTTAAAGGAACCATTAAGATCTTAAGAACATTTTTTGCTTATATTATGTATTATAATCATAAGTTTACAGATAATATAAAATTTAGTTTTTTTTAGTGCCTTCAGCTGTTTGCATGTGTAGGTAGACAAAGTACTCGCATATATATTCATGAACCTGGTGTACATCTGCATAATGCATGGCAGCAGCAGCAGCAAAAGAAGAAGAATCGGTGGCAGTGGCAGGATACGCCAGTTGGCGGACTTTGCCTTTTATTTTAGTGGCTTGGGCTTGGGCTGTCTGCCGCTGCTTTTGGCGGCCAACTAGTGCGGCTAACACACACACACACACTCGCTCACATATACATATGCCCAAAGAGAAATATGGGGAAAAGGCAAACAATGGCAGGCAACCTAGTTATCGCCCCGCCATCTTTATTGCATGCAAATGCGCGAAAGGCGGCGCAAAAAGGAGGCGCGTCTGTTGAAATGGCTAACACACACACACACATGGACACATACTTATAAACCAACCGCATGCATATTTATCTTTTGCCACCTCCTGCTTCTTTGTGGCACACACACACACACAAACACATCCACAGACAGGCGAGTCCAAGAAATACGATATCTTAAGTGTTAAACAGGCGCTTTGCCAAACAAGCCTGCGCTCGCAAACCTTATCTGCAATATATGCGAGTGTGTGCCACGCCCACCGCCCTGCTACTGCAGCTGCTGGTGCAGTTTACACAGTAAATAAAATAAGAAAATATTTATCTATAGTTTCAATATTGTTTATCTACATCAAATAAATATGGTATGTATCTAAACATATTCAAATTTATCGACAAGCCACTGAAATCAACAGGTTTTGCAACACTTAAAAAGTTTTAAGAGAGAACGAAGAACAGTGCTGCATACTTTTAGACACGTGCTTTAAGAAAATGTGGCTAATACCGTGTTACTTATCAAGATTTCCTTCTATTTTAACTTCATAAATAACTAAAACATAGTCTTTAAACGGAAAGTGCTATACTTGACTTTTTTTTTAGTTAAAAAATGCTAAATTAACCATTTAAGTGCAGTGCCTAACCAAGTCAACGTAAATTATTCATTTCGAATTACTGCAACTCCTAGTGCCATTTTTTTGCCGTGCTGGAATTCGAGACCCACATATTTGGCAGGAAAACAAAAAGTGTGGGGAACGGGCTAAGAAAAATAAAAACTGCGCCGCGGCAAATAAATAAAAATGCTGTTCACTTCTGCTGCGGCGCGTTTTATGCGCACTTGCACTCACTCACACACAGACAGCAACGCTCACACGCACACGTGCTAACAGGTGTGAGCTTCCCCTCGCTCGCTCGCACACACAGGCACATACACAACCGCAGAGTCGCAGGCACAGGATCCTTGCTTCATTTTTGTAGTGCATACTTTCGGGCGCTGCTTATAATTCCGCGTCAGAGTTGTAAATATTTGTTCAAGTATTTATTTATGTACTGCCTGCGCGCGTGTTTCACCTGCATATGTGTTTGTTTGGCTGTACTTCGCTCTGGTTTTGTGTGAGTTGCGGGCTAAATTAAAATGCATTGCACTATAGCTGGCTTTTTGATTTGCCATTCCCCACCGCAACTGCAAACATGTATGGTATAGTACCATTCAGCTGAATGGCGCACTTTCAATTTCCTTAATGGTAAGCCAGACTCCCGCCGTCGATAGGGATTCAATCCTGCAGCCAGATAATCAAAGTGCGATAGCAATTTTCCATACATATACAACCTAAATACGGTAAGATTATCCTATTTTATAAAAAATACTTTATAAGTAGCTTTTTGTATTTTATTTAGGTGTCCAAAAGTATGCAGCAATATAGTTCAAGAAGCTTTTTAAATAGGCCCCCTCTTCTAATTTCAAGTTTGAAAATCATTTCTTGGTTAGCAGAAAACCCATTACATTATGTTGTATTCCCAATTCGTTTTATCTTATTTTTTAAAACATTGTTTTTTTGAGCTTCAACTATCCAAAAACTCAATTTATGCTAAACTTTTCTTTTCATAATGCACTTTCGAACGTTTTCTAATTTCTTCAATAAAAATACGCACTGAAGGGGGAACCCCGAAGCTATCCTTTAATGAAACCCGAATGCAAAAGTAATCTGGAAATGCATCTGGCAAAATGCATTCGATTTCATTTCGATGCCAGTCCAGCTAACAAATACTAATCAAGGAATCGCCAGAATATTTCTAAGTGGATCAAGCTGGCAGTCATTTCATGGTTTGGAATTTTGCTCAAGGACCTCGGGTTCTCGTCCATGTCCATGTCCATGACAAGCCAAAGTTATCAATTTTTTCAGCTGCTCTCTTTGGCCACGGTTCATCAAACATCTCTGCAGACACTTCTTGGCATTTGGAAATTGATTTAAAAAACTTTTTTAATTAATTATGATAATGTCGTAGTGAGCGCAACTCGTTGTGGAAAGGGAAGGGGGAGGCGTCACCAACCTGCCACGCCCCCGCCACTCGACCACGCCCCAATACATTTGACGCATTGCCGTCGAGTAATTCTGACTTCTTTTATTGCTGCAAATGATGTTCGAGTTGGGTATTTCCTTTTCCCATTCCTAAAATTGTTTTTTTTTATCAATGGAATGTTTGAGTTTTCACATTTCAATTTCTGGAATTTTACCCAGCAACTTTGGATGAATCTCCCTGTACGAGTGTGTTTGTGTGTGTGTGTGAGAGGGCGAGAGCTCAAGTTAAAATTAACAAAAATTGTGGGAACGTGGCATGGGGATTGGGTTTGCAAATAAGTTTTGTATTAATGAAATTGCAAATATGTAAAACTTTTATACATGTTTCTTTATAAACTGACAAACTAATAGACTGAGTTTTGGCATGTTGTGTCACTGGGTCGGAGTCGTTGTCCTAGCGCCATGGCTCTCCCTTTGGTCCTTTTTAGGAAATCGGTTCTTGTGTGTGTGCGAGTGTGTGTGTGTGTGTGCAAACATCCTGGCAACTTTCTGCTGCAAAGTTTGAAAATGTATTTCAATGCATAGAAATGAATCTAATTTGTAAAATTTCATACAACAGTTGAAAAGTTATAAACGCGCAGGCACTTGCACTCGGCACACGGCTAGGATGCAGGATGGAGGATCCTGGATCCTGGGCACCCCGACCCCACCATTTTGTAATGCCGGCTGCACTGCCTCGGCCTTAGCCTTTTCCTTATCCCCATTTCCCAGCCCAGTTACCCATTTCCCATTTTCCCGGCCTGTTTGTGTGAAAACGTCGACAACTTGGCATGCAGATTGCAAACTTTCGAATAGCATCAGCGGCTCTCTCTGAGGCAGCAGCGCAAACCGAGAAAGCAAAAAAAAATAAGTAAAATGCTGAGCAGATTTAAGTGGTGCTTTGTTATGCATAAATAAAATGCTTGGCAAGAAATAAGCAGGCTGGCTGACTGGCTGGCTGGCCAAAAAGGAAACAACACGAATAATAAGGAACTGGTTCTGGTGCAAGCCAAAACATATTTTCAGTTTATTTAAAATAAATTTTACATTACTTAGCTCCCAACTAAAAAGCTGCAAACATGGGTCATGCCCAGGTCCACGCCTACACCGCCGACACCCGCCCCCTTTTTGCCCGCATCAATGCGAAAAGTAATTTACGCCCAGCCAACTTGCAAAAAACTTGTGCACAGCGAAAAAAATATATAAAATGTGGCAGAAAAATGTCGTTTATATGTTGAAAAAATCAAGAAATCATACAGATACAGATAAAAAGTCATTGCCCAAAGGTATTGTCATAGCCAAAATCAAATAAATGGCCCAAAGGCTGCTTGCATTTATGTCATCGGAAAAAAATTGTATTTTTAATTAAAGGTAACTTTATTCATATGTCATTTGAATATCTTAATTTTAATGGTTTTATGGATTTTATTTTTAAAATTTGATCCTTACTACCTTTCTATTTTGCCAGGGAATACAATATTTCTTTCTGTGTGTGCAATTGGTTGACAAATAATACTTTTGACATCCGGCAATAATAAAAACTTATTTCAAAGTTTGTGAATTTGTCAAATAAATGGTTGAACACATTTCATTTACTTAATATTATATTGTAGTTATAAATTGTAGAATATCTACATAATAAGCAATTATTACCAATTTTCTGAGGATATTTTGGGAACGCTAAAGATCTTACTCAATATCTTATGGGAACTAGCATGCTTTGCTGCTTTTTTTTTGGCCGTGTGGGTTTGGGCCTGGCCTGTAAAACTGGCTTTGGTTGTGGCACTAGGCACAGTCTACGGCAAGCAGCCAAAGACAATTTTGTTGGCACTAATTGAATGTAAATACAATTTTGCTTTGCTGTCAAGTCTTGTGTCTAGGCGACGTCGCAGCGCTGACGATGAAGACGACGAGGATGTGGATGTGGATGAGGACGGGGGCAAGGACAAGGACGAGGTGCAGGTGGCGGCGGAGGCGGGGCTGAAGGTGGAGGACCAGCACGAGGTGGAGGTGAAGGACGAGAAGGATGTTGTTGGCGTTGCTCTATGACGACGTTGGCAATAAAACGAAACGAGCTGATTGTATGCTACAAACAACTGGCGCAGCTGCTGCCAGGATTGCCAGGACATTGAGGACATTCGGGACTCCTCCCGCTGGCAGTTGAGATCTGGAAGCAGTCTACCCAGTCCAGCCTCCATCTTCAGTCCGCACTCCTGCTGAAGTGTCGTTGTAACGTTTGGCACACAGATCAAGTGCAATGCAACGTGCAAAGTTGCAAAAAGCGCAAAAATCAACAGTATAAAATCTTTTATTTAGTGTCATCATCATCAACGCTGGCTCCTCCTTGCTCCTCCAGCTCCTTTCCCAGCCATCTCGTCTTGCGCAATTTGCCGAGCTCCAGCCCGCATCCAAGTTTGGTGCACAAAATGTCATTTGCCGTTTTGAATTGATATTTACTTAAAATTTAATTACGAAATTTGTAAACATAAGCTCGCAGCAGCAGGTTCACATGCTTGGCTTTTTAATAGCGAGATGAATGTGTGTGTGTGTGTGGGGTGTAAGCCATTTTGAGAGGTCCTGCAGGGGTTTACGGGCTTATGCGGCCAATCAGGGCCAAAAACTCCATTAATAACATTAAGCTCGACTCTCAATTCAATTAAAATGCATTTGTTTTAAATTGCTTACAAATTGTTTGCATTCAGGCGTTATTTTTTGTTACACGGTAATTGAATTACTCTTTGCCAGGACAATGTCCAGCCGCAGTTTGGATGAAGGATCAACGTTCGGCAGCTGGCTGAAAAATCGATTTAGCCGGGTTGACCTTTTGCACTTTATAGAACTTTAACAAGGTGTTTGCGCTCTGACAATATGATGTATCTTATCGGATTTATGTAAATTGGTTCACGCAAACTGTACGGTTGCAAAGGTTATACGAAAAGCGTAATTTAACAGTGTTTAATGGTCATTTATTTTAAAATAATCGTTTATTTTTTTCGTAACTGCCGGAATTAAACTCCACGCTGAAATATTCATGGTTAAGCCGAAATTGTTGTATACCACCAACTAACTTGATAAGAGGAAAGTCATGTAACAGTTTATATTGGTATTTGAATGCATCTTACATTTTGAACTAAATTGGGAGCACGTATAAATAAATAACATTTCGTATACGTTACCTGACAAATTCCATATTTAATGTGTTGTCTATACATTTTCTAATTAAGCAATAGAGCGCAATGGCATAGCCTAACATGCAACTGATATTTTAAATAAATACACATATCTAGTAATTAACTTTTTCAGTTTGCTTTTATTCCGAAATTAGTTTGCCGTTCAGAAATGCTGTAATTGATTTAAATAAACAGATGTTTGTTAATTAAATATAAATCCTCGCCAAGGAATGGGTAATGTGACTTTTATTTGTTCGAGTTACATTCATTAAAACAGTAGTTTTTATGACTTTCAGCTTGTATGCTACGCTGTCGTTTTGCTCGGAGATTGCAAATCGCATCTCCTGCGTGTTGGCGACAGGTTGTTGGTTAATTAATTCATTTATGCGCATTAAGCGGTTGTGCTGGTTGTAAGTGTTCATTAGCATTTTCGCTATTTGCATCTATTCGAATGCAATTTTCGCATTTGTGGTAATGACATTCGCAACCATCGACGCGCTCTGGTTTTTCCTATTAGTGGCGCCCAAATGTATGCTACATTTTCATCACGAGATTCTCAAGCAAATTGTCCGGTATTCTGCGGGACTGTGTATTAGTGCACTGCGCAAAAATCTGTTGCAGTTCTTAAGAACTATACTATATACTTTATACTATATATACTATTTACTATACTATATTATTTTTTTCTGATTGAATCCATTGCACTTCCTGACTCAAAAACGCTTGCATTTCTGAGAACACTTTTTAAAAACTTTTTTATATTTTACTACCACGATTTTTGGTTTTCTTTTAATTAACTTTGTCCTTTTTCAATGGTCGAATATAACCGAATTCCGCCTAACCTTATATTTTTCTATTGTTCTGTAAATAAAGCTGGTTTTCTTAAAACATTCTTAGACTTTTTTTTCAGTGCCTGAGCGTGTGTTTGAATTTTGTGAGTGCGCGATTATGCGATTGTGTTGGTGGTCCACTGGCCCGCGCCGCCTGTCTCGGAACAAATCAAATCATCATCAAATCATGCCAAAATCGAGTTAATTCATCTCCACAGTTCATTGCGCGCTAACAAACGAGAGGGAGACGGCTAGCTGCGCGTGCGATAGAGACGGTGCTTGGAGCAATAGACAGAGACGGGACGAGTGACAGCTTATGCACTCGAAATACGCATTTCAATGCGGTTTTTGGCATTTTGTCTAACGCAAAATATAAATGCATTTTGTCACTGAATGGCCGAAAAAAAAGGAGGCGGCTGGTGGAGTGCTCAATGGATGGATGTATGGTGGTGGATAAAAATGCTCGACTGGCAAACAACGCTGCGTATAAGCGATGCTTGATTGCGTTTCCGGTTTATGAAATTTGTGGCCGGGCCATGCAATAATTTCTCGTGGCTTATGTGACGTCAGTCAGTCGCTGATGGAATGGAATGAATGCCATGGTGAGCTGCAATGCCTAAGTGCGTGTGTTTGAGTGAGTGTTAATATTTTGTCGATTGGCGATGCAATATTTTGTCATTTGGGAAAGCCATTATGAATTTATTTATTATTTCGCCGAATGCTCTCTGTGCGAGCTGTTGATTGCGTACATTTCCCATCCGTTTACCCCCGACTTTTGCCCCACTCCATGTATTTCCGTGTGATTTTCAATTCGTTTCTGGCGTACGTGTGTTTTTAGCATTTTGCGTTAGCATCTGGCAAATTAAAGTGCAGGCAAGCAGAAATTCAATCTCTCGTTTGATTCTCGCCCTCTCTTTCCCACACTGCCGAACTCGCCATCTCGCTCTGTGTGCCAACTTTAAATGCGGCAAAAGTCCCTTTTTTAGCCATCTCTCTGTCTGATTTAAATTACGAAAAGCGCACGTTTTATTGTTTGTTTCAATTGCCTGCTGACGAGCCATGGGTTCAAGGATATAGTGAAAGAAGCACTCAGAGAAAAGTTGGAACTTTTAAGGGATATCATTCAGAACTACCAAGAATAACCAAGAAAAAGGCTGTAAAAAATATACGCTTGTTGAACTTTTGATGTTTATAAAAATATGAGGGTTTAATACCTAAAGACTTTTAAGGAAGTACTTTAGTAAAATCTAATCATTAAACAAAAGTGAGCTTAATTTTGATATTTTTTCTTAGCAACTACATTTTTTTCCCATGTAGACCAAGCAGGACGAGCGTAATCAGCAAATGTGCCAAACGTCCTGCAGCTTCGGCAACCAGAAAAGGTAGGGAAAACCAAATTAGTTTAATTTGTACGAAATCAAGCAAATGTATGAGAAGCGAAGAAAGCCAAAGCCAAAAGACAGATAGAGAGAATGGAATGGAGGAACGGCTAAAACTGTCTTCGGACAAATTCCATTTAGCATTTGGAAGGACTCTGGCCAGCGAAATGAACTTGGGCTAATTACTCAATGCAAATTAAAATTCATGTCAAGCAGATTGGATTATCCTCACGCAACATTTAATGTCGCACTTAGCAAATGGCCAACACAGCGAAAAGGTGAACGGATAGCGAAGTCAAGGGCGTGAAAATGCGATGGGGGGTGGGGGCGGGGAAAATTGCGAATGAGATGAGGGAAAACCCAAGGAGCAGAGCAACAAAGAAAAATCTCTTTTGAAATGCTAATGTAAAAATTCTTTAAAGAAAATTACGCAATACATTATTTTGGTTTATTTTGCATTAAAAGTCAATTTAGTGTTAAGGTCCCGGGCATGGAAAAATACGGCACGGAAAAAAAGGGCGCCGCGGAAAAACAAATGCCGGGTAGCTAACAACAAAAAGGCGCGCAACAGGATTGGATCCTGCCAATCGGATGGACAACGGAGCACCCCAGCCAGCCAGGACATTCGTCGTCGTCGTGGGCATGACAACGCAACTTGGAGCCGTCGAACCCTCGGGTTTGTATTTTGCATTTTAAGTTGGAACCGCGTTAAAGGACACATTCCCCGTCGAATAGCCAGGTGGCGAAGTGGGCGTACTCGGTGACCACCTCATTTTTCAGCACATTGCTGTTTCCAGAGAGAAATATCACAATTTTACATTGTATTTTCACTTTTTGCATATTCAGTTTAAATATTTGTATTTATGTGCGCATTCAAATACTTTCGAGCTTAATAATTAATTGAACAATTATTATATTATATGTATTAATATTAAGAAAAGGCCACAGCAACGACAGTTTTATGTGGAAAGTAAAATAAGTTAACTAATTGAATTGCAAAAAATCAAAAACAGCAGAAAAATCACCAATCAAAGTGTTTGAAAGTGCAACGAACTATTAATCAAAATTCAAAACTCGCTCCTACAGAAGTAATTTGTTAACACTGAATTTTTGTTATTCATATAATGTTATTTACAAAATCTAATTTAATTTGCTCCATTTTGCTATATTAACTAATAAGAATTGGCTTTCTGGGGAGCCCGAAATGAATCTAAAACGCTTCAGCTCCCTTTTGGTGAAATGAGATTATAAGCTTTTCGCATTTAACTTCACAATATGCAACAAAAGCCATTATTATGGCTGCCTTCCACTTAGCCGCGCGTTTTCCAACATTTTCGCCACGCCATTGCCCATTGTGTGCCGGGTCGGTCCTTTTTCGTCGAGTGTCCTGCGTGGCACTCGCTCGCCGTCGCCGCGGCACGCTGCCTGTGCTCTTTATCTATTAAAACGCCTTCCAATTTGCATATTTCTGCAGCTGTAACAGCTGTCAACGCTGGACGCGACGCAGGACTTATTGTCGAAGGGATCCGGGATGGTGGTGGCTGCTCCTCTTAAGATAATGTCCGCCGGCCAGCGGACTCGTCTCCTGCTCCCGATGTCTGGCGCAATGGAGTGAGCAAATTAAAGTCCCGGCCGGGAAACGCGAAACGGAAAAGGGGCTCCCCAATCCAAGCAATGTGCTTATGTCGCATAAATCACATACTGAATTCTCAGCATTTTCATTTTAAGAGGGAAAATGTTAACATTATTATTGGCAAAATTATGCAACAAAGTGTTATTTGTGCTCAATGTATTTTAATCAAGAATCAAGTTTGAAAGGTTTAAAAATGTTACTTTTGAAATCAGCCTTTACTTTTTGCTCACATTTAAATATACAAGAAACTCTGTTTGAATTTTATTGAATTAAAAAATAAATCACAGGGCATTTTAAGGTCCACTATTATAAATTTCAGTGCCCGGCGTACTTTTGTATCGTTTTATACGATTTTATGCCATTTTGTTTCGCTTCTTCTGCCTTTGCTTGTAGGGCTGTCACATTACCTACATCAAGTGTCACTTTAAAACGCATTTTTCTTTCACTTTCACCCCGCTTGGCTCTCATTTTGAAGTGTTGCTCAGAGCTGTCGCCACTTTGCTTTATCTAAAGACCGTTTCTCCGCCGATGTCCTGTCCGTTGTCCGTTGTCCTGTCCGCTCACTCCTCTTTTTGCGTGCGGACAAACCAACCGATTTGCCCCCAACCGATTTGCTTCCCTCTGCGTTGCTCGTGTTTGTAAACAATTCGAGGGACATTAAGTTCCAATTAAGTAACATTCCAGGCAAATCAGAGCGACCCGGCCCCTGGCATTTGTTGTTCTCGGTTTTGTTGCGGGGACACAAGAGTAGCAGCAGCATCAGCAGATTGCTTTGTTAATATTAATTTGTCATTAGTCTGGCTTACGAGGCTCTCGTTTAAAATGCATTGATAGGCCAAGTGGCTCTTATCACAGCGAGAGCTGCGAGCTGTGTACATAGCCAATGGTCCGTAGGTTGGTCGTTTGGACGCCTTGGCCATCTGATAAGTTTAATGCGCTTTAAACTGTTTGGCTAGGAGCTTGCGGTCGTCGTACATCCGCCCAGGAGATGGTACCCAAATCCCTCCCCTTTAGGCCGACGTCCTTATTCCTTTTGAAAACTACATGGGCACAACTGTTGCTCCGGCCACTTTGCTGATGAAAGGGTGCGAAGGTGCAAAGGTATTTCGGTTGCGGCCCAACCACAGCCTCACCTGCACCCGACTCAAGTTCCTGCTACCTTTCAATTGGGTTCGGCACTCAGGGAAAATACTGCTCTCTTCTGCGGTTTTTTTCTTTTTATATAAATCTATAAGGTTACCAGAAGAAAGCAGAGTTATTTAGAAATGAAATCAAAATCTTTAAATCATATTTAGTTATTTTCCAACAAGTTTAGCATATGAGCTACATCTGCATGCATGTCCTTTTCTCGCACTGCATCCTTTGCTTTGTGTGGTCATCCGTTTGAGAACCTTAGTGTGCCTTTCTTAGGCTGCCACTTTGATGGACAAATCCTGGAGCACTCGCCATAGAGATTTCAATTTCCGCACCAGGTCCTTTTCGCAAAACTAGCTCTCTTTCTGCGGCTATAGCTGTGCTTTTTGCCGGCCATCATCTTGTTGTATTTTTATTTTCATCTACTTTTTTTTACGCTTCAACGCGGCAGGACTGTGCCACACCAATATACGTACATTTATATATGTATATACATATAAATTTATATAAACACTGGCAGCACTCAAAGGCTTCGGTCTCAAGTGTCGACGTTTTTTTATTTCACGCTACTTTGAGCTGATACACATGCAAATACACACACACACACATTGCGGGGGCCACAAAGCGTAAAAATGTATAAAGCTTATGCCAACTGGCAACCCATTCTGGCCCACTGCCTCTAGTCAGTCAGTCAGTTTAGTTTAGTTTAGCATACTCGTTCCCACGACCGAACTACGCATAAAAAGCAAATATATATAAGTTTTCAATTCAGGCTGGCAGGCAGGCAGCCACGGCAACCGCACCATCTGGCTCTGAATGGAGGTATAGAGTGGAATATGGCTAAAAAGGAAGGTGTTATCTGATTGCCATTTTAAACACAGCGCCGCTGCTGCAGCAATTTCGAGTGCAATTGGCAAAAGCGTTGGCCAAATCAAAAGCGAAGCCCACTGAAAGGAGTGGCGAGCGCATATAAAGCAGCAACAGCAGTGCAGCCAGGATTGAATGAATGGCGGTTCCAGTGTTCCCAGAATCCTTCGCCGCTCTAGAAAGAAAAAAAAAAAAGTACCCCTGGCTAGTGCCTGAAGAGACATTAAAAGATAATCGGCACCAAGTAGAAGCGCAATCAGAGTTTCCCCGAAGAGGATGAAAGACAAGCGGACACATGCCGTATTTGTCAACGGATGCGGATTGTGAAAGCCAAGTTGTCAAACGATGAGTCGTTTAAAAGAGTGGGGTACATAAGCTAGATCATCCCATTTGCCTAGGAATATTCAAGGGTTATGTGTGGAATGTGCTTAAATATTTTTAAATTTGAAACTAATGAGGACTATCAAGGTTAAGCCTTCAGTTTGTTCTTAAATTTCAGTTTAGTATGATGATGGTTTTTAAAATACTTATAGTGATTCAAAATGTAATGACAAAAATCAGAAGCTAATAAAATGACATATCAAGAGCAAATAGTTTTAATCAATTGTGTCATATATGTAAAAGGTCAATGCAAATATTATTTTTGCATTTATCATAACCAAATTCGCATTGAAACAATAATAAAATACGTAACCAAAATCAATTTGATGGCCGTTAGCAGGGCATTATTATTTGGAATGCAGGGAGTCATTAGGAGCAAATGATTATTAATTTATGCTCAATTACTGCAATTACAAAGTCAACTAAGAAGCCCAAACACCACAATTAGTTGACGGCATGCCATTGTGAATTATTAAGGATTCCCAACATGCGGCGCATGCAAATAGTGATGACTTTATTGGCCCACTGCAGTCCTTGTCGTTTTTCGTTCCTGTTAATTGAAATAATAATTCATGCTCACGTAGCTCGTTAGGGCATCGCACATCGGACATCGGACATTTTCCCCCCATTTTCTTCGCCTTTCTCCGTGTGTCTCTGTGTGTGTGTCTTCGATGTCCTGTTGCTTGTTTTTCTGTTTGCGTACGCTCTTGCAACCAACTCCGACCAACTTACACATGTGTGGCTGTGTGTGTGTTTGTCTACACTGAGCGAAAGCGTGCGCAACGGGGCGTATGTGCAACGCAAGTCGTTTAAAAGTCACACACTAATTAAACGGCACTCGGACACTTCGCTCGACTGGCCTGCGAGTGTAGAGTGTGTTGCTTTTGCGGTGTGGCATGTCAGCATAGTGCTTACTTACACTATCGGCAATTAAAATCTAAAAAGAAGTGAGCTCTTCCTGTCTGCAAAATCTCTCTATTTGCTTAAGCCGCCCCCCCCCTTCCACTAAATGTAAATGATTGAGCTCTGGTTAACGCAGAGCTGTGTAAATAATATGGTAAGCCACGCTAGATTTTAATGAATGAAGGCGATAATCGTTTTGAATTGCTTCAAAGAAGCGACTGGACACTCGAGCAAATAAACAGCCATATCTTGGGGCCATCAAAGTGAAACAGTTGACTACTGGGAATATCGTATCGTTTAAGAGAGTAGGGGCTTTTAATTTTAGAAGAGCTGGCTAATCCTTTGAAATGTGCTATCATCTTAAATCTTTCTGTTTTCGCTAGTGTTGTGGAGTGAAGTCTGAAGTATTGAGTAATCCCTGGAATTGTTTCTACCTGAAATATTCTAAAAATTTATAGTTATTACCCCTTAACTTCGGCAGCAATCTCTTATTTAGGTCAATCTGTAAAGCAAATTTTGTATTTTTTGCATTTTTCCCCAATCGACCACAATCACATTACCATGTCAAATGGCCAGCTGAGGGATCATTAGGTAATCCCAGCTTATTTAGCCACAGACCTCGACCTCCCCTGCATATTTGTATAAGTTTTACCAAGGATTTTAGTTTTTCGTTTTGGTTTTATTATTTCGTATATCCACTTAAGCGAATGGTTAGAATGGACTAACACCAAAGATGCCGCCGCCGGTGGCACCGAAGCCGCCAATGGCCGGATATCCAATATTATAGCCACCGCCATAACCATAAGGACGACCATAATATCCGCCCGCCAGTCCCAAGCCGCTGGCGCCATACAGATTGCCGTAGGGATAAAGTGAGGAGCGTATGCCGCCGTAGCTTCCATAGCCCCCGTATCCCCCATATCCGCCGAGTCCTCCATAGCCTCCATAGCCGCCGTATCCTCCATAGCCTCCGTAGCCACCTCCATATCCTCCGTAGCCACTGCCATATCCTCCGTAGCCACCCAAATAGGGAATTTGGCGACTCACTCGCTCGCTCCTTTCGCTATCCTCGTTTTTTCCGGACTCATTTTGCTGCAGCGGTTGGCCAACTGTTGCGGCGATTAGCAGCGCATATAATCCAAATAAAAACCAGCTACGCATTATCCTTATGGCTCCTTGAACTGCTTTACTGGTCGCTTGACTTTATCAGTGGCTTTATGATTGCTCCGCGCACTCCGTTTGCTAACTGTGACCTGGCCAACTCGCGACCGGTGTCTTTATAGCCTAGAACTTTTGGCATAAAATGGAAACTTTTGTTTCGCCCTGTTTGTTCGTTTGTTTGTTCATTTGTTTGGCTTTTTGCGGCCGCTTGTTAGCAGAAATTAGATGCTAATGTAAGTGCCATAAAACAAACTATTAAAATATGCGAGTACGATGCCCCAGCCTCCATTGCCACAGCGGCAAAAGGGAACAAAAAGCCAATTCATATGCTTGCGACCGGGAATTTTTTGGTGGCATGCTAAGTGGCGCTCATGAAATCGAATGGCAGCCAGTTTAAAGAGCAAAACATTTCACTTTGCGGCGGCACCAACTTCTGGCCAGTGTTGGCCATTTCGGATTACAGTAAGTGGGTAAATAAAATTTACAAATTTATAACAAATTTGGCATTTATGTAGCGAGTGTTGGTAATAACTGAAGTTTTAATAAAATGTTTAAAATAAGATTTAATCTTATTTAAAACGAGAAGGGTTTTAAAATTACGCTAAAGCTATCTAAAAGTGTGCTAAGCTTTTATATTTTTCGGCTTATATCCATTAGATATTGAAACACCTAAAATTCGTGGCTACTTTTTCACTTATTTATGAGATATTTTTATTAATTGTATTCTTTTTAAGTCGAAGTTAAGTTAAAAAATGTTTAAAAGTATGCACATCACAGCAATTACTCATTACATTTCGGAACTAATACAAATTTGTTGCATACTTTTGCACACAATTAGGCTTGAAACTTTGGCGACTTAATAGCCAAGTTGGCCGCACTGCTTCTGCGGTCAGGTAAGCTGTGTAAATGTACTAATTTCATTTGAAGGTTAGTTATGCTATTGACCAGGCCCAGACCCACTCCCACTACGACTCCCATTCCCATACCCACTCCATACCATTCCCATTCCCATTCCCAGACTTTCGGCAGACGCCTTCCACTTCGGGGTGCGTAAGTGTGAATTGCTGTTAGCTGTTGCTCTTGTTGTTTGCCGAGTTTGGCCAGTTTGCGAGTTTGCCAGTTTGCCGGCCTGTTTGGTTGTTGGCCTGTTTGCTGCTGTTTGGCTTCGCTGTTTGTTTTATGAGCGCGGGCCGGCCATTAACAATGCTCGATGGCTCTATAGACGGCTTGAATAGCTCTCAATTGGTTTATTGCGGTTTTCGGCGCATGTGTTATTTCGGTTAAATCCGCTGTCTAATCCTTAGCTGTGTGTGTAGCTGCGGCATTTTCATTCATTTATGCAAAACGCGAAGCATTCTCCATCGCCAGCTCCATTTCGCTGCCAAAAATTTGCTTATTCAAATTTAAACGCTTTTAGTCCAGTCCAGGAAACTGGGTCAATTAACGATGTCAACGTCAAAATGATGCACATTTTGCCGACCTCCACTCCGCTTACAAAATTCACTGGATGGCATAAACTTCCGCATAAATTTTCACCAAGAGAGAGAGATTGACTGCAACGAGAACAACTCAATGAGAGATAAAAAAAGGAAATTTCAGATGCGGCATAAATTAAAAATACACTTTTTACTCGACCACCGACAAACCAGCGAAAAAGTATTTTGACTATGACTGTCATAATCAGTGGAAGTAGGAAAAAGGGAGCCGAAAACTTTCAGAAAGGCCAGGCAAACATTTAACCCTCAAAATTCTACCTGCCACCAAACTCACCGGAAGACGATTAGTAGAATTACTGATTTACATTGGCCAGGTGTTCAGGTTTTTGGCCATAAAATTCCATAAATTTCAGGTAGACCAGGTTCATGGTTGTTTAAATGTTGTAGCTTATTAATGCTTTTGATAGGAAAATTAAACGACCTTGAATAAGAACTTGAAAATACGTCTCAAACGGTATAAATAAGTGATATTAGTTTTGAAAGCTGAATAGTTTTTGATGGTGATAACGATGACATTCTAATTAGTTGATATGAAAAAAGTTGACAAACTAAAAAGAGCTAATAAACATTAAATCACGTGCCATTCTAGATGTTTTTTTTTACCTGTTTAAGCAAGGCGAATCTTTTTTAATGCGAGTCCCCCTTAAAAGTTTTTAATATTTTCTTGCTTGCATTTTGTTTGTTACTTCTTTAAAAGTTCAAACACAAAGTTTTGCCTCGTCGCAGAAGGATGGCTATAATGTTGTGAAAAA
The DNA here is from genome assembly GCF_016746395.2 of Drosophila simulans. Classification (NCBI taxonomy): domain Eukaryota; kingdom Metazoa; phylum Arthropoda; class Insecta; order Diptera; family Drosophilidae; genus Drosophila; species Drosophila simulans. The sequence continues at coordinate 12,577,222 of NC_052523.2, forward strand.
CGTAGGCAGTCCTGTCATTTTCTTCATTCTAACTTATCCCCCCGTTGAACTGAGCTGAACTCAACTGATGGTCGGCAATTGACGGATGACAGGTCAGACAGCAAATCAGTTTAATATATAAGTTTCAGCCGTAGCAGATTTATTTTAACAGACACTTTGAGTGCATAATTGAATTAAAAGTTTTCTGCTCCGCACTTGTATCTTGGTTTTTATTTCCTTAGTAAGTGATACAAATTGTTGGTTTACATTTATTATATAATTGGCCAGGTTAATTAACGTGCTGTAAGCATTTTTAAAAATATTCCAGCCAATAAATTTATTACAAATAATAAAATATATATAATAAGCTGATGGTTTCCTCTGCTTTAAATACAAAACCTGTTTCACCATTTTTCGTTATGTAAGATAACGCGTCTGCCTCAAATTTGTTTTGAAGATCAACAATAAACTGGCTTTCTATTTATACTGAGTAAGTATAATTTCTGAGAATTTTATAAATTAGGATTTTTCCGCTTATAAGCCTATTAAATTGGGTTTTTAATAATAACATTCACACTTGTACTATAAAGTACACTTGTATTGTTAGTTATAGCAGAGTTCCTTTGTTTTGTAAATGGTAATAAATACTTATATACTATTTATATTCTTTTAAATGAAGTGCTAAATCTAGATTAACAATGACCAAACCAGATCTTAAAATGTGTTAACCACTGAGCAAGCTAATAACCGATATGAGTCAGTGGGTTGGCCAAAAACGAAACCGACAACATTGATGACATTTAAATAACAACCAGTTGCGTCGACTGTTTACCCTTAGATTTTAATTAAGTCAAACAAACAAACAAAACAAAATCCCAAACTTCCCGCTATGAAAAGCCTTACGAAATCGGACAAACGAAAGATGAATGGAGAGGCCCACTTGAGAGGTGCTTCCCATCTAGACTTGGCCACTTGTCCATCGATCTGTTTTGCTGTGCGGGCCAAAGAAACTTGAATGTTTTGCGCATTTGAATATAGTCGTCCGGAGAAAGCCCATCCTGAACCGGCTGGCCACTTCAGACTTTCCCCCTTCGTCTATACATTCGGTGGGGTGTTTGCCAAAAAGTTTGCCTCTGTTTCTGTTGCCTAATAGGTTTTGGTTATTATTATGGAGCAGCTTTATTGTTGTTGCTCATAGCGCTTAGCCAGACAGTTAATACGAATCGCTCTGCTCGTTGTATTCATTTCAGTTCTGGCGTAACACTCACAACTTTGATGTTCCGCGCCCAGTCGAACCACTTCTACTTTTATTCGCTGCCCCATTGCCAGTCGATAAGTTGCGAATCATATAAATTGACCGGCCGCAGAGCAGAGACTTCGTAGAATCCATCGAAACTTTGCCGGTGATTAGTAGCAGAAGTTTCCTCGAAAATGCGCACATTTGTTTGCCTTGCCCTGGCGACCATTCTCCTGGTCGCCGGCTCATCAGCAGCCACATATGATCCTGTGGCGGCGCAACTTCTGGATGTGGATGCAGGTGTCCAGGCTCCGGTGGCAGAACGTCAAGCTCGCCAGTTTGGCGGTGGCTTTGGAGGAAGTCCAGGCGGCGGCTTTGGCGGTCCGGGAGGCGGTTTTGGAGGACGTCCAGGCGGCGGATTCGGAGGTCCAGGCGGTCAAGGAGGTTTCGGAGGTCCAGGCGGTCAAGGAGGTTTCGGAGGTCAAGGAGGTTTCGGAGGTCCAGGCGGTCAAGGAGGTTTCGGAGGTCCAGGCGGTCAAGGAGGTTTCGGAGGCGGTGGCTTTGGAGGACGTCCAGGTGGCGGCTTTGGCGGTCCGGGAGGCGGCTTCGGAGGAGCTGGCGGTTTTCGAGGCTAGAAACCAAGCAGCAATCATCTGTGACTGACTTAGCATAACCCGCTAGAAATAGACTTTGAAATCAAAGTGCAATCAAGCACGCTCTAATTAAGTTCGAAATACATTTGCCCCTCGTCTTTGATTCACTTAATTTCCTTGTCATTTGCATGGCTTTCAGTGATTGGCATAGGTCTTCAGGCTTAAATGTTGTTTGTGAATGCACTAGAAAAAATGAAATAAAAGGAAACAGCATGTTTTTAAGCAATCAAAGCTAAAATAAGAAGCTGCTTAAAAGTATGCTACAGCATTTAAGCTCTGGAGGCTTCAAACTTCCACTCTTTTAATCGGGCAGATCTATTTAAAGTACAAGTACCAAGTATACGTATAAAAATGAAGATAAATTTGATCATTTTTTTCTTGGCCTGTAAATCAGCATTTAATTCGTTCGTTCACGGTTTGTTTGCTTTTTCCTACTTATAACAAAGCAGTCCATTGAAACTTTGCTTCGGCTGCTGCCACTGGCGTTTGCTATCTAACTTGCCAATCGCGTTGGATGGCGAAAGTCGTTTAAGATTAAACGCTTGCTGTAAAATTTCCCCTTTGACAAGCGCCCTCTTTTATTGTTAAAAAATTAACTTGGCTTTAAATTTACGCCTTTTGTTATCCCTTGACCTCTGCGCAAAGTGAAGCCAACCAACCAACCCAACCACCCAACCATTCCAAAGGCCCACCCACTCATACAAGGGTCATACGCCAACATTGATAAAAGTTTTCGTTTTTTTCTCGTTGCCCCATCACTTTTTTTTTCATTTTTTCTGGCTCGTGAAAAATTTCTTGTTACTAGAACGCAGTCTTGTAAAAGGCTTTGTCTACACTTTCACGGTATACTTTGGGAACTTTGTTAAAAGTTGACTTTTCCCTTTTTTTCCCAGCGCTTTAATGACTTTGCATAGTTGGGGTTTAAGGAATTTAACAGCTTAAGATTAAGAGTTTTAGTGCAAATAAACTAAAAATTTAGTTGGATAAACTGCTAGTTACACAATTGAAGAGTCATTTTAAAGCTGAGATATTTTTCAGTTATGATGTCATTGTTAAATATTTTAAAAATTGAAAAATAGTATTTATGTAACTTTTACAGTTACTGCACAATTACAGCTTTTAGAGTATTGCCTTTTCGATGATTTCCTGTTTACTACGACTCCCTCTGCTTTTTGGCCATTTTGGCGGAGCCGTTCTTATCGAAATCGTGTCTCAATAAATCTACGGCACCTTCGGATACACAACCGCCCACTTTTCCGATGGACCGCCCACCCGGGAGGGGGGTGGCAACGCCCAAGCAGCTGGCAGCAAGCGATGGGAAAATGCGGGAAAAGTGGGCCGATGGCCGGAAAAGCCGTTCGAACTGATTATCCTTGTTGACCGTCGCGGCAGCAGCCGCAGCTGATTGATTTGTTATTGAAAATATTAGGCCTGGACCAGAAGGGAAAATCGAGATGCCAGAAAAAGATGGAGAATTGTGAGAAGGGGCGTGACGTGAAAAACGTGCTGTGCGTTTGGATACGCTTGAAACTTTTATAACTTTATGAGGGCGTTGTAATTTGATATCGCAAAGTTTTTTATTGCCTTTTATAGCCTTATAATTTGGCCGCGATGTTGTTACTACCGCTGCTGTTGCTTATGTTGTTATTGCTGGTGTCGCCACCAGAGAGATGCTGAGCCCGATTTGTTGGCCCACTGGGCGTATACTTGTTGTTTGTGGCGGCTTTTTCGTTTACACGTTATTTATGGCTTATAAATACGTATCGTTTTTGGTTGGCAAAGGAAGGGGATGGCATGTCGCTTGGGGCGGCATTTCTGAATTGTAAACAACTCACATGTGGCCCGCACTTAAGAAATCTCTTAATGAGCATTAGATGTCGGCAAATGAAATTACCCATATGTGCAACTTGTGTTTGTGTTGGTAATTGGATTTCAGACGCCATACCTTTTCTGCTCCCGTCATCCAAATGACGGCACATTTTGATTTGAGATTGTATAGTATAATTTTGCCAATTCTGCGGAACATTTGTGATTAGTTCTAATTAAATTTGCAGGTAAGCTTTCTAAGTAATTCAAACAATAGCAGAGTTCCAAAGAGAATATCACAAGATACAGGTCTTTTTCTAGAAATATTAATTTACGTAGTAAAGTTATGATTTCATCTCAACTTCTTAGTTATTTATACCTGTTACTCATGAAACAGGAACGTATATATCATTATTATGCTCTTGATTAGGGTTATCACAATTAATGCTAATTTTAGTTTTATTTGGAAATTTGAAAACATTCAATGCACATATGCACTTGAACAGCGTTTTATTTTAAAATTAAAAAAAAATATTAAAGCCAGCTTATTTTGCTCTTACTAATTGAGCAATAATTTTGAAATCGGAAACTTATAAATTGGCTTATCAAGTTTGTTATTCTCATTTTCATAGAACATAATTGGTGGCGAATGAGGTGAGAAAATGAGTGGGTAAAACCCAAAACAGGTTGCTCGAACTGCGTAGAAATGATGTTTTTATTTTCTTTCTTTTTTCCACCCAGTTGTTTACAATTTCAGCTGGGGGCTCTTGAGAGTCGGGGGTTTTCTTCGCCATTTGATTATGCTCAGGAAATTTAATTGCTGGAGGTCGTCGGCACACAGAACTCGTTTAGAACTCCGACGTCATCGCGGTCAGGTCGAAAGCTATATAAAGAGACCAGGCGGGGGATCAGCTCGACCATAGTTAGAACATTGGGTGAACAAGACAACGGAGACGGAACGATGCGCATTTACCACCTGAATCTATTAGTGCTAAGTGCCGGCCTACTGGTCCTGCTGGCAAAGTCGGGGACGACGGCCCCCCAGGCGGATGAGGATGTACAGCAACTGACTCTGGCGGATGTAAATCAGGCGGAGGAGCAGCAGGAGATGCCGGCTGTTCGCCTGGCCAGGCAATTTGGATTCGGCCGTGGAGGATTCGGCAGAGGACGCGGCGGATTCGGCGGATTTGGCGGAAGGCGAGGCGGCGGTGGATTCCGGAGACCCGGTTTCGGTGGCGGTGGATTCGGTGGATTCTACCCACCGCCACCGCCCTTCTTCGGCGGCCCCTTCTACGGCTAGGTGTTATTAATTTAATGTGCATATATGTGATACGATCAGACCAGGATTAGCTACTAATAAATCAACACGAGCTGCTGCTCTCATTATCCTACCAAGTGCAGAACCAGTTTTTATGGGGGAAGTACTCTTTTTTTTTATATATCCATGGCAAGAAGTGCTCAGCTGTATTAAATATTATGGGCGTTAAACGAAAGCGGTATATGAAAATCTCTGGAAATGTTCATAAAATAGAAAGAGCACTTTATCTGCGGCCAAGTTTAAATATTAAATTTATAACTCTTTTTAAAAAGACAAATCTAGATTTCTAATGATAAGTTGCAAACTGGCAGAGCTTTGAAATAAATCAAAAGAAGTCGCTTCTGTAATTGCCAAAAGCAAGTACTTGTTTACTCTGCTTAAGACGGATAATTCCCATAAATAGAGCTGATTGCATTTAAAAAATGTTATTTCATTAAATGGAATTAAGATGAGTGCACTTCTTTGCTGCATTGTTATACTATTTGGAGCTCTGATTGTTGGAGTTGCAGTGGCTGAAAACAATAAGTCGCAGGATGAAAAGGATGAACATCATTTCCAGCCCGATGAAGTAAAAAGTTCAGATGAAGCTATAGAACGGATACGACGTCAGATTGGAGCTTATGGAATTGGCGCTGGATTTTATGGAGGAAGGAATGTTGGTTCAATCGGTAATCCCTATTATGGGGCTCCATATGGAAATCCCTACTTTGTGCAACCTTACGGGCACTACTTTCAGGATCCCAGATTTGGAGCCAACTACGGTTTCGGTGGACATTTCTACGGTCGCTAGACAAATGTTGTGCTCAACGTCAGTCAATGTCGACTTAATAAAGTTAAACATTAAAATATATAAGCACTGTGGCTAAAAAGGGTTGATCGGAGTGGGTGGATTTGCCCAAGGGCGAAGCTGAAATTATAAAAATTTCATTTCAAATCACGTTGAGTGACATGCAGACTGAGCACAGGACAAGAAAACTTAATCAGCGATGTTAACGATGTCAGGCTGCGGGAAACAGGATGTCATTCTGAAACCTCAAATGACTCCATTCCGGGTCGCGTACTCGTATTTTATTCCGTTCTCTACTTTCTTTATCCTTAATTTTCTTCTTTTTTTTGTTCGTTTTATTTTCTAATTCATATGCGTTTCAAGTTTTAATTACGTGGGAAAAAAGCGAATGAACAAACGAGCGGGTGCTATCCAGGGACCAAAGCCAGGCAGGACCACGGCCAGGACTTCTTCTGGCTCCTTTTTGGCTTGACTGACAGACAGGAGCCGCAGCAGAAGAGCAGCAGCTCAACATGAAAATAACAAAATACGCCCAATCAGACCAGCCAGAAATGGAAACGAGACGATACACACACAGGGTAGATGGACGACCAGACCTAGAGACAGACGGCTACTCACTCGTACTACAGCTACAGCCACAAAAAAGGGCAAAAAAATTAAGTAGCGAAATCAGCGGGTGAAATGAAAATAAAAAAAAAATAGAAAAAAAAAACAGAACAAAACGAAGTAAAATAAAAACAGAAGGAAGAAGAGCAGCCCCCCAGAACAACACAAATAAAACAGGATAAAGGCGTTGCATGCCAAGGATAATCCGTGCAGCACTCGTACAGAGACGAAACCCGCGACTGACAGAGTCGGAAGAAAAATGGTAGCACGCAAAAATTGTGAACTCACTTGACGTGGCTCATTCTGGCTGAGCTGGTGCTGTTGCACACTATGAAAAATCTTAATTATTATCAGGCAGGCCAATCTGACATAATGCGGCAGGCAATATGGTTGGTCTATTGCAAAATTGAATGTCTAGACCAATTATTCAAGTTTTAGCTAAAAAATGTTAAGCTAACTAATGGCTTAATGTGAATAGATTTGTTAAGCGTGCCATTAAAAGTAATAACAAGTATATAGAGCTCAATATTTTTATCATTTAAGAAAGCAGAAATCGCTCATCACAAATAAATTAATACAATTTATTAAATAAATTATATATACCAATTCAAAATCATATTTAAGCCATAGGTAAATTTTAAAAGAAGAGACTTGACTTTGAAAACTCCCCTTTTCGATGCCATCTCAAAAAGATTGAAACATAAATTATCTTTTCCAGTGCATCCCCCTCCTTGAGCAACCGTTTTCCACCCACTGCCAAATGGCATGACGACGCTGTTTGGTGTTGACGTGTCTGTGGGTGGAATGGGTGGTCATCGCTTGTTAGCTGCGTGTGGCGGCCAAATCAGCGCTCCTTTCGTTTCGTGGCCTGGCCAGAAGATGTGGCCATAAGCATAAATATGCACGAGCCGCTGGCAACAGCAGCTGGCCAAATTGCTCTGTGCGTGCGTGCGTATTAAAAGGAGGAGAATCTCTTGCAAAAAAAAAAATAAAAAATAAAATACGAGAATAAATATCGCAGTAATTAACAATTACAATGATGCGAACAAATTCTGTTGGCCAGCTCAGCTCAGTTCAGCTAGACCAGGTCCTAACGCTTGGCTGCCTGGTTAACGGACTGCTTGAGTGACTGACAGTTGCTATCAGAATGTGGATGCCTGTCGTGTCCGTCCGTTTGTCAGTCCTTCCGGCTATCTGTCCGTCCGTCTGCGGTTTTGGCTCCCCTTTGCTGTTAGTCCGTAATGCTGACATTCCCACAGAAGCTTTGGCTACTTCGAACAGTGTGAAATAACAATGGGAATTGAATAGGGTAATAACAATATACCAAGCAGTTTGCACCAATTAAGATACATCAATTGTATAGATATTTCCCGAGTTTTTACTTTACTTTATTTTTAAATTATTATATTATTAAATGTGATTATTAGTTAGAATGCAATATAATCTGATAACAGAAAATTTGATTCTTGATTTAATACATTAATTCTTATATTGTAGTATAATGTCCACCTTCATTAGTATTATTTTTATATTATTATTTTTTTGTTCAATTTCATAGTTTTTCAATAAGCTTACCATTCCTTTTCCGAATGAATCGCGTCAGCGTATTATTTCTTCGGTTTGCTGAACTCCCTTCGTTCACTTTTGATATGTTTACGCTTGAATAAATACGAATATTGCCATTATCTGAGTTGTATTTATTTTTCAGCACATTTTAGACGCTTACCTATTGATTTGTTTGCTGCGTCACTCAAGTATTTTAACCAACAACTAGATTACATTTTATTGCGTTTGCTGTATGAGTATTCGAGCTGCAACCATAAGACAATTATAATGACTTTTGGAATGCGGTATTTGTACAAATTCCACTTATTTTGGGCTTGCATAATCGTTTATTTGTGCAAAAATAATAAACAATTTTAATCAGCTTTCCCTTAAATCATTAGCGGGATGATCAAATTAGTTCGGAATGGATTATATGTTATGAAATTTGTATATAATGCGACAAATAAATGAACTTTTTGGCGAAAATCCACATTAAATGAAAGCGTGTTTTAATAAACTTTAATTCGCGCGGAGCGACAGGAATATCAGATACATTAGCCATCATGGGGGAAAAGCACTCTGTGCAACCATTCCACAACCTCAACACACTTTGGCCAGATTAAGGATGATTTTATTTTGGTTTCGTTGTGTGCACTCCCGCCTACCCTGTTTAATTGTATTTGTGGCTATGGAAAGCACACACACACACACACTGGTGAACGCAAACACAAATACGCGCGCACAGATGGGGCATGTAGGCACATCCTGCCGCAAAGTTTCGCTGTTGAAAAATCTAAGAAAAAATCCCTAATTAAACAGTTTGTCAGTAATGCAAATAAACTTTGCTAAACTTTTGCCCACAGTCAACGAAACGAGCGCGTTTCGTTTCCTTTTCCCTCAGTTTTTTGCTTATTATTCCTCGCTTTCTTACTTATTTGGAATTCGCCCCTCTTCCACCACGATTTCATCATTATTTTCTTTATTTTTGGTCAAGCACACAAAAATGTAATTATTAAAAAATTATGCTAAACACGCAATAAAAAGTTGGTAGGAGAAGAAAAAATACAAAAATTAACGAAGAAACCGACGACAGGACAGTGCACAAGGCAAAAAAAATATTTAAAAAAAGTGTATTTCTAAAAGGCAAGCGGTCAAATTTATATATTTGTAAAATTTGTGTTCTTTTTGTTAAACTTGTTGTGTTCATTTTACGTTTTGTTTTGTTACCCCCCCCCCCCCCCCCCCCCCCCCCCCCCCCCGCATGATGGAAAGAAGGAAAGTATAAAAGAAAAGCGAGGCTGCCAACAATAGCAAAATTAACAATTGTTAATTTGAAAATTGCACACAAATGCGTAATGCGAAAGTTTTTGCGCTCGGCGGACGGCAGCAACGCGCAGTCCCTCACAGAAAATTCCGACCGGTCCCGAACCCCGACCTCAATTCCGGATCCCGCCAGACTCGGCTTGGCCACTTGTTAAGTGTTAATGAAATAATTATGCCAACTTTGCCCGCGTCCAACCACTACCAACACCACCAGCCGCACATGGCCCATTTTGCGCCCACTATGCATACAAACACTTAAAGAAAATATGCAGTCTTATAAAACGGATTAGGAAGTTTCAAAGTTTTAGGAAAATATCATGAGTTATAGCAAAAATAAGTGCTATAGCTGTAATAGAAGTGATGCGGCACTTTAAACAGTTGAGTTACTAAATAATTAATTAAATATGAACTCATCTCAACACTTCACGCAAAATGAGTGGTGATGATATTTAATTTATAAAATACATAATACACTTGACTTGTGTATATAATTACTTAAATATTTGAAATTAATAAATTGTCCCGCAGTGTGCTTTAAATGTTTATAAACTGTAGAACTTACCAATTAGCATAAATATAAAAAACTTAATAAATATGGTTAAAACAACTACGATTGTTAAAGTTAGTTAGTTGGTTCGAAGTATTGTAAGAGTTCCTTAAAAATTCAAGTTGTTTACTGGATACAGGAAGTTGCGTAATTGTTACCTAGGGTATGCCTACACTGTATTGTCCAAATACGAAATTTTTTTCTTTTTTTTCATCAGTGTCGAAAGGACACTCACTGGAGAGCCTGTGGGTCAGGCCGCCCTGCAGCCACTTCAGTTTTATTGTTCCCCTCCGCATCAAGTTGCGAACAATGAAGTGTGAGCTGGACTGTGCCCTCGGCACCGTGATCCTGCCCTCTTGGCACCCTAGCTCCCTGGCTCCTTTCTCCTTTCTCCCTGCTCATTGCTTTTTTTTAATTCGATAAACTGCCCTCGGAAGACTCGCAGCGACCTTGGTTTTGTGGCGCCCGAAAGCCTAAAAGCAGGCAGCGCTTTTGTGCCGCAGAGGCTTTCAAACGCCTAAGCCGCTTAATTACAACGAGTCGGGGGCACCAGAGTTTGCCAGCTATTTGCTTAAGACGCGAAAATGTGATTAACAAGTGTGAAAAGCCGCGCGGTTCTCCCCACACTTTTTTCTCCATACTTTTTGGTTTTTTTCTCTGTTTCCGCATGTCTTGTTTCCCGGTTTCTTAGCGAGTTTGGTTGGAGTTTTATTTTGCTTGAATAACTTTAATTGATTTAGTTTGGCAGTGTGTGGGTGTTTTTTTTTTGTTCTCAGGTTGGCAAAGGTGGGATGATTTCAATTACTTAAGAATTAGAAGAACTTTTGGGGCTGAGACTCTCCCTATCCAATTTCCAAGTCTCGCAAATACATAATTTACCTCAAATCAGAAATGCTTTCTAACTGACTTTGGTAAAATACAATGTAATTGCTGTTTATAAAAACTTTAATATTGCCAACACTTTACCACCAAATGTAAACCCGTATGAGTGCAAAATTGATTGAATTTAGCTTTTTAAATGGGCTTAACTTGCCGCTGACAAAGGACAAAGTTGCCAAAGGATTGTCGTAGTTTTTGTTGGCCGCACCAGATGCATCATTATCAAGCCGAATGACAGGTGTGCGCATGCCAATTTGGGCCACCTCTAATTGAATTTAGTCAACTCCGGTTCTCCGTGTCTTCACGTTTGTCTGTTTCCTCGACTTCCCACGACTTGGCCTGGCTTTTTCATTGGGGGATCGTGGCCGGAAGGGGGGTTGCAACGGAATGAGCCGAAAAACTTTCCTGCCCTGTCATTGTAATACACACCTCGACGGGCCTTGGCTGTTGGGTAGTGTGTGTAGTAGTGGCTTCTGGAGCCACAGCTCCTGGCCTCAGCTCCTCCAGCTCCATTGTTAAGTTTGTAGTTGCTGCCGTGTCGAGCAAATCCCAAGCAAGTTGTCTCACTGTGCCGACTTCGCTTCGCTTCGCCTCGCCATCGACGCCACCACCGCCGCCAAACAATTAACGTTAATGGATCATGGTAACTTTTTCGCCTCTTTGCCATTGTGAAATCCCAGCGGTGCGTGTAAACTGGCAAAAGTGGGGAAAGCAAACTACCATCAGCCAGCGAGCTCAGGGCGAGCCATCAAAGATGTCTGCTGCTCCCAGCCCGCTCCTTTCCAGCTTAGGCCACCTACTTTCAGCTGCTTATGCTGCAGCGCAGGATTCTGCTTTACCTACACTGCAACAAAGGATAGTTCTCAAGGATTAGTGGATACAATACTATTAAAATGAAAGAGTTGGTAACCTAAAACAGTGCTTTTAAAGTAAATATGACAATGTTTAAGCTTTAAGATAACTGAAATGAGTGATAGATATATGCTGATATGCTTCTTTTAAATATCGAATTTATTGATTTAAGTAGTAATGTTTCCCCCAGTGAATCCTCCAGTGTCCTTCCAGCAGCCTTGTCAGGACGCTATCTGTGATAGACAAGGCTGGCTGCGCTCCTTTCGACACCGTCGCCAGCCGGTTTTGGCCAAGTTTTCTGCTGTCTTTTGCTGTTTTGCGTGCTCTTGCTGCGACTCCGTTGGCAAACTTTTCCTCCTACTTTTCACTTTTTCTTTTTGGCCCTCCTTACTTTTCCTTTACTTTTCGATTTGCGGGTGGGTGGCGAAGAGGATGGGGTATGATACGATGCGAAAGAGATGGAGCTACTAGCTGTGAGTTGCGAGCAGCGCGCGCAACTTTTAACACACTCAAGTGTCGTAATTTTGGCTGATTTTTCGCACACAAAACAATATTAATGCTGGTAGTTGCATGGGGCGCGCGGGATCGACGGAAAAGCCTCCATCTACACCGCCACCCACCGCAGGAAAAAAAGTTAAATGAAAAGTTTTGCTTGCGCTGCAAACACGTCGCTTTTCCTCAGCCGCTTTTGCCGATGCGTCTGACTTTCGGGCTGTGAGTCGAGTTTTCCGCCGCACAGTAGGTGAGTGTGCAGGAGTGGGTGTGTGTATACATATGTAAGTAGGCTCCGCTCGGCAAATACCGGAGTATGTGCGTTTCAGTGCGAGTGTGTGGGTGTGTGTGTGTGTGCACGTCGCACCAAACTATTGAGCAAGTTTTCAACAAGCCGCCTTGCCGTGAATAGGCAGCGATTTTTCTCTGGCCAAAACTAGCAACATCGCGCCGTGGTTTTGGCCACTTTAAATCATTAACCGTTTAGAAGAACTGGAAAGAAACTCAAAATAACTCAATAACATATACTCAATACTTCAAAAAATCAAGTATACGCTCAGTTGTCCCCGTCGTGTAAAAAATGCATTATTTTGTAGGCAGCAAGCTTCTATAAAACTAAAGTGTCCAGATATTCATTTAGCTGCCGTGTTTGAACAAGCTCAAGTTCATTAGAATTTAATAGGCCATAATTTAGACCACTGTACTAAGCAGCTAAACTCAAGAGGGGGGTAAAAGCGGAAGTCGCATCGTCAGGCACGAGAGAACCGCTCAAGAGGGGCAGCAAATGTGTGGGGCGATGGGTTGGTGCGTTGAGGTGACTGGGCGGATGTTGGCAGAAAAAAGTTTGGGCTCAGCTTAAAAGTTATTAGCGTTTTTGGGGCGGCTCAGGGGCAGAAAAAGAGCTGAATGAGAATCAGAAACCAGCGCATCTACGCAGGCAACCAGAAAGCACTTTCAGTTCGGTATGTGGTGCGTATGCACGGCGCGAAAAAACGTGTAAATTGTTGCATAGTTGTTAAATAAAATGAAAACTGTGGACTTGTTACAAAATAAATCTCTATCTTAATGATTCAACCTGCAATAAGACTTCTCACTTAATACTTGGATACTTTTGGAAGGAATGTATAAAAAACATTTATACATTTTTTTACAAGCTGATTTCTTTGATGAGCATAAATTCCAGACAGTCAAGAACAACCTAATTTTTTATCACTTAGCTGTTGAAGGAAATAAATTTATATAATTCAAATATTTTTCTCTCTGTGCGTGTATGTGTGTGCGCCCCCTTTTTGTAAGTGGTAGTTGAGGTGAGCAGCCGAAAAATGCGACCGTGCTATACGGATTGAGGGGGCGGTTGGGGGGGCGTGGTAGCGAAGTCAGCTTGGTCCTGGTATTCATATTTGTGTTTGAGGCTTAGTACGTTATTAAGTTGTTACGTTTGGCCTGCTACAAGCAAAAACAGCAACATTAGCACCACCAACTGAACGCAGCGGGTGGTTTGGGTGGTGCGGTGGTTGGGTACTTTGAGTGGTTTGGGTAGTCGCGTGGGTCTCGCGCTCAACTCTCAAAGGTATTGCGTGATATTTCAATTTGTTTTTAGTTGTAAGTGGCTTAAAATGATTTAATAACTCATCAAGGGATTTGCTTGTTGTTAGGTATTTACTTTAGTTTTCGTTGCCGCTGCTATTTCACATTTTCCTGCTGATTTTCCCGCTGCTGCTACTGCTACTATTTGCGCAGGTTTACCTCAGACTATAGCTTGGGTCTACAGGGTTTTGGGCTTGGGATTGGGATTTAGTTTCGCTTTTTTGGGTTTTCTGCCTCCGCAGGATCGACTTATGGCATGCGAAAGTTTTTAAGTAGTTTTGTCGTTTCATATTAACGAAGTTTCGTATTAGTTTTGCGCTTTTTCGCTTCCTCACCATCATTAATACAAATAACAAACTAAACTCTGAATATTTGTGTATGGTTGGGGTTTGAGGTTTTCATTTTGTTTTTTTTAGCTGCCAGCAACTATGTGCTTTCAACGCCCCCATAACCTCGGAAACCCCCCCAAATGCGATGTTTGCCGTTATAATGAGCAAAATGTATTATGCATGTTAGTATTTGTGCGTACAAGTGTGCTTTTGTGTGTGTGCACATAGTTTTGCGGCAGCTGTGTAAATATTTTAAATGCCGCTTTAGACCTAAATGCACCCCAGGGAAGCCGCCAGCCACTGTTGACAAGTTCGCTTTTTTCCCGTCAGATCTGACTTACTTTTAATTAAATAACGCACAAAAGGAGGCATTTTTTTTAACATACGTCGATATTTCAAAACCACAGGGTTGCTTTGTAAGATATAAATTACCGACTAGTTAATAAAAAATGAAATAACACAAAACATATGTATATATCAGGTCTGATTGATTCCCATTAACCCATCTTGTTTTTTTTTGACAACACTGTCGCCAGCATTTTCTACTATTTTTCTCAGCCTCATCATGACTTAAAATTGGGTGTCTTTCTATGTGTGCATTATGTATCTGAGGTTATACCCAAGAATGGGGTATATTGTATTCCTGTGAATTTATGGAAAAGGTTAAACTTCATTGGAAATCCAATTTATTTTTAACTGTAAGAAGATTGGCCCAGTGCTATTAAAGCAAAGTAACTTAAATTTTAAACAAGAAACAGAAAAGTATGGAATTTAGCAAAAAATATTATATTATTATTAACACAAAACGTTATTTTTTGTAAAAGAAACTAGCCAACCGATACTAAAATATTCTTTATTCAAATCAAAAATCTGTATTCGATTCCTTGCATTATTTTTTATGCAAAAAAAAAGGAAAATAAAAGTACAATGTTAAAACCAAGACATACATTTCTGCTAATTGTATTGGTCTAATCTGATCGCAATGCCATTAAACTCCATTAAAAGCATGGGCGAATGGGTTTCTTAACTTTTAACCACTATGATTAAGGAGTTGCGAACGGCATACAAATTAAATTAAAAACTTTCCCTCCACTAACAAAGCCATTAGAGAACAACAAAGTTGAAATGAAGGTGTTCTGTAGTCGAAAAGTGTTAAATTCAGCGTTTTTCGCATGAACACAATATCCGTTTGCCAGGGGTGAGAGAGTCCGTTTGGCAAATTTAAAATGTGCACGAATTAAGCCAAATCAATTTCGAACCAACAAATTGTATAGGTTGTTTTGCGGGTAGGGTCACTCGAATCCCTAGTCCTTAACCGTAGTTTTTCCCCATCCCCCCCCAAACGCATTGTAACCAGTCACGTAGCACAAATGTATCGAGGGGGCTGGACACCGACAGTAAACTACTGACCAAAGAGGCAGGACCACCACCGAAAGCAACAGAAATGGACAGACAAACGGACACAGTTACGGACGAACGGTCAGAATTACGGACACAAGGACCAGCGGACAGTTGGACACTTGGGAAAGCATTCCGTCCGACTTGTGAGAACCCAAGGAAAACACCAAAAGTAGTTTGTACGTGTGTGTGCGGGGTAAGCAACGTAAAATTTGACAAGTTGTGAAATTCTCTGGCAGCCACAGAGCGCACAAAACAAAGTTTTGGTATTCTTTGTATATTTCTATGCCAAAAATTCAATACGGCTAATTACCCAGCATGGCAACCATCCATTGCACAGTGGGCTGCTTAGTTAGTGAATTTAAGTATCTTAAGCTGCTCATTGGGAATTCGTATGTAAAATATTCAATTAGGCTGATGTCTTTTATTTATCGCTATTGCCTTTGTTTGCTAGTTGTACCTACTCGATGGTATACACTCAAAACGTTATCGATTTCAATTCAAATATCAATTACATGCAGCTTTTTGAAATGCCAATTTCAATGCTGGTTGGTGACCCAATTTTCATTGAAACTGCTTCACTTATTGACCATTGTGCGATCCCTTGACTCCAGGGACCGTATCTATATGAATGCTTTGGTGTATTAGAACACTGAGGAAAATATGGGGGTTAAATTCTGCGCGGCCTAAAAACTGTCTTTAATTATATATACAGAGAAATCAAAAGTTTGGTTATTCATATAATTAAAATTAAATCGATTTTTTTTAAATGCTACATTTTTGTTTCTATAGATCTACATAGAATAAAATTTAAAAGAAATATCAATTATCTTTAAAGCATTTTAGCCAAACTTTTAATTTGAACTCAACAACACTTCTATTCCTTATTTATTAACTTGTCTCCAATCTCTTAATGCATTTCATTGCTTAAAATTTATAGATTCACCAATAGGTGACTTTTCGAACTTTCTTATCTTGATTTTGTGGTAAAGTCTGGCATTTTCTGGCCGTGCACGTGAGTGTGTGTGTGATTCGAATGCAAGTTTTGGTCGTCGTCTTCATTGTTGGCTGTCCTCGTCCTGGGCGTCCTCGTCACAAAAGTTTCTCCTCCATGTGCCTGCTGGCGGCATGTGTTCAAGAGTTAAGTTGTGTCGAGTGTGACTGAAGGGGGGCTATCCAAGGGGTATCCAAGGGGATCCAAGGGTATCCAAGGGGATCCGAGGGGCTCCGAGGGGATCGAAAGGGAGACGACACGAAGGTTGAGGGTCTGCGGTGTTCTTTGTGTGCTGACTGCACGAATTTAAAGCTGCCACACACTCTGCCAAACTGCTTTTTGACTTCTTGCAAGGGGGCAGGCAGCAGTCAGCTAACCAGCTGATTACTTTGGCATTTGTTTGGGCCCAACATTGCGGTAAGAAAAGGGGGAAGAAGGAAAGCCTGAACGGGCATCCTTCGAGTCCTTGGAACGTGGAGCGACGTCTGCTGCTGGGCGTCATGCTTTATTTATTGGCCGGCTACGATGTCATAAAAGTCATACAGAAAAGCAAAAAAAAAAAGAAAATATGTGTAACCTTTTTGGGGGAAGCCCCCAATATCGGGCGACACATTAGCCGACACTCTGGCTGTGAGACAGCGACAATGACATCGCAAAGTGCCCTGTCATAATAATAATAGATAGAACAGCCAAAACAACAACAACAACACTGGAGCAACAACCATAACAATTAAGCTATATCAAATTGAAAAAGTTATTTTTTGTCTCACAACCTGCCATTACCGCGGCCGTATAAAAAAGATTAGCGGAGGTGGAGTCGCCAAATGATGATTAAGCAAAATGCGCCTCAATGTGAGCATTTTAGATCAAAGATAGGTGCACTGAAAAAAAAGGATGTGGAAAATATTCAATAGAAATAGTACAGCTAATTGCAAAGTCTAGCTAGCTAGCTTATATTTCAAAATAACTAACAAGCTAACTAGTTTTTTAAACATGCAAAATTATATCAAACATGTTTCTTTTTCTACAGATACAGATTTCGGCATTCAGATCATTAATTTTTTATTTAAATATATTACTTACTTACTACTTTTCTTGTTTTTTTACTTTTTTTATTTTTCAGATTGTTTTCTCTGCACAGTCGTTTACACATCAACATATTCACGTTTACGCTTTCACAATGGCTTTGCCCTTAGCCGAGTTTTATGACCTAGCAAACCGTAAATCAACGCTAATTAAATAAAAAATTGCTGAGCTATGGGAAAAAGGAATGGGCTAATTGACACGGCCCTTAGTTCGTTTACCAATATTAATACAAAACTTTCCCATTAGGTTCCATAATACGGTCGAGCAAATGTCAAAACCAACTTCTTTTTTTTTGTTGATAGCGAATGCCCGTTTGTCCGAGTCCTGAGTCCTTTTACTTTTTTTTTTGTTACCTTTGTAGAAGTCGCGCCAGAAGTCCTGGAAACTAATACGAATTTAATAAAGCGCATGAGTTGCATACAGCGATTCGAATTGGGAGCACTAATGAAAGAGTTAATTGAATTTTGTGCGCATGTGTCCACAAAAGTATTGGTTGCAAGGCGGCGACTGCAAATATGATTATAATTATTTATTAAATCTGTATTGTGTTGCATTCCGCGGTGGTTTTTCCTTTTAAAATCTCACTCTTTCTCGCGCTGACATCCAGCGACGACTTATCGGCGATCCGGAAAAGTGTGAAAAATGAAAAGGAATGCGGGTGGTTAAGGATTAATTGCAGTTCAACTGTTTTAATTGAGATGATTTATATATGGTTATGTGGCGAACGGAAAATGGTAGATGCACTTTTCATAATCTTTAAATACCGGAAAATAACTTACCGTGTTTGCGTAAGGCCTGCTTAATTAAAGTACTTGTATAATTTAAAAAAAAAAGGTAAAAGCCCAGGTATTAGGGCTTAGATAAACGTGCGTGAAAATGTTGAACAACCAGTTGTGTTAATTTTTCAAGTTTTTTAAATTGTGCTATATGTTGGAGGGGGAAGGGATTTCACGCTGCTGTGAACTTCTCCTGCACAGAAATACCTAAGCTTTAATCCTTTCAATTGTACACACACACACACACACAGATAGAGCTCACAATTTCGCAGAATTCAATGAACACAATGGGTTCATTGCTTGAGGGTTTAACTGGCTCACATTTGCACTTCTTCCGGGCAACTTGAGGCATGGCACGTCATTGGGAATGGGTTTTCCTTTTGAGAGCGTATTCAAGGATTCTAGCTTATTATTCACAAGATGGTTGCTTGACCATTTCCTGGCCTGGCCAGCTCGATTGGCCGCCAGTCGCCGGAATCTCTTGGAATCCGCATGGTCTTCCAAGAATCTCCCTTCTTGACCAATGCCTTTTATCATTAGTTTCTATTTGAGTTAAGCTCTCCTGCACTGGCTGGGCATTTAATTAACTCGACTGAAAGTTTGAATTTGACTTGCGTAAATTAATACATTGGCCTTGTTATTGGCCTCCTGTTGAACTCCGGGCGGAAAATGGGTACCGCAACTATGCCTCATCCTTGCCCCAGTTACCATTACTTGGTATCTGCGGATGAGCTGGCTCTCTGGCTTTTTGGGGGAAAAACTTCACTTGCCACCGAGCGAACCCTTATCAACTTTTGCCACTGCGTTCAGCTAACTTTGCTTATAAATTTCATTCGAGTCATTTGTTGACACACCCATACACACGCACTCAGCCACAGAAGTAGATAGAGATAGCAGGAGGGAAAGAAAGAGAGACAGAGAGTGGAACACCCATCGAACATAGATACGCACGCAGACAAATGCACACAATACAAAAGTCGCAAGTCGCGGAAATCGCGAAAAGTTGTTGAAGTTATCTGGGCAACGCAATTTCTTGTTCTCGTTCCGCTGCCATTGTTTATAGTTCGCCTTTGTATTTGCAAGTTTCGCCCGAATGTGCAAATAGAATTAAAATACGACGGAGACGGAACTAACCCAATTCTGATTTCTCATTGCAGGGGGATTATTTGGAGGTTAGTTTTTGAAATGGGGGATATTGGCTAGAATATCGAAATAATAAGTATTCCAATTTAGAAATTATTTACAGCAAGCTGAAACTACATTTCAGATGGTTTGCACATGTATAAGACTGGCAAAATGTTATAAATTTTTATTTTACAAATATTGTTATTTATTTTAAAAAAATTCCAATGCATTAAATTATAATAATATAGTTAAAATGTTTTTAGAATTTAATTTATAAATATTAAATAGCAAATACCTATTTATCACAGCGAACTATGAAGAGTATCTTGAAATCTGGAATATCTAGATTAAAAACAGCTTACTAGTTACTAGGTAGCACTTATTCGCTTAACCCTTTTACCATCGTTCTAGTCCACTCTTTGCGCATTGCACTGGTTAATCGGGGATAAAAAGTACTCGGTGACGCCCACAAACAGCGGGCCATGACTTTACTTTATAACAAATATATTCATTTCATACTCGTTCAGAGGCAACAAATCGCGTGACATGCTGACAGCGGTGCTTGGCCCTCGTGTTGCTGTTGTTTCTGCTGAATTTGTTGAGTGGAGAGTGTAAAACTCAACTATTGTCTTCATTTTTCTTGCAAATCATGCAAGGCAATCTAAAATGTTGACACATTGGCAAACACATATGTATTGTCTGAACACGCCGACATGGGCAAATCGGCACATATTTATATAGTATAGGGGTGAGGAGTACTCCGTCAGCCAGGAAAATGTACACAAAAGAGGGTAAGAGAAAAAAAAAGAAAGAAAAAAAATATTTGGCGCCCTTTTGCCCATGTCACTCAAGTTCAAGGTTTACACGCTGTTGGTTAAGGTTACGCTTTTATGTATTATCGCTGAATTGTCACAAGTCTGCGCTTTGTCTCGCAACGAGCGCTTTGAAAAATTACAATAATTGTTATTTACGCATATCTGAACATGAAATGTGTCAATTGGCAGCCAACGAGCTAGCAAAGCGAACCGAACGCAACGCAATGAAAGAACGCAACAACGTGGCGTATGCGTAATGTGTGAAAAGGGACACAAGGTCTGGCACTTTTGTCGGTCGGCAAATGAGTGGTATATGGTATAGGGTGTTTGGTGTGGGTTGTTGGGTGGAAATGGCAGTAGTATCAGGGTATTCAGACAAATGCTGTCAAGCCTTCATAATTCGGTTCATAAAGCGATTTTAGGTATAAGCTTCGAGAGGGTGTTGTGAGTACCCTGGTCAAGCCACAAAGCCAGATTAAACGATTTTTTTCGTTTCGAGTAGGTTAAATATGTTACATAATCCTAAAAATTCGTTTTAAAATCATTCACATAAAACAGCAACACGAAAGTATCGTGTTCGTATTGATTGAGTTATACAATTTTCCCGGCTTTATTTCATATGACTTTTTGCAATTGTTTTTCGACTGTTACTGAATTTTTTATAAACAAATTTTAATTGCCACCAATTAAGAAACTTTAAAACGAACACGTATCGTATTGAAAGTACTGTGCTGTGTTTTTTATTTAAAGTTGGGAAAATATAGCTGTAGAAAAATGCGCCTGCATAATTTTATGTTAGATTTATTAACAGTTTCTTTAATCAATGGGCAATAATCACTTTTGCATTATAAAATATAAATAAAAATAGGGTATCCAATCTTCATTGCTTGTGCTGTTTTGAGTTCCTATGTTTCTATAACACATTGATTGCCTCCACTAATACGTCACATTTGTAGAACCTTTTTTTTTGTCTTCAGCTTTTGTACTGCTTTTTATTGGTCATTTATTGCATTAGCATGGCCTTCAATTAGCGAGCTTTGAATTTAAAACAAACGCCAATGGTGTTGTATTAAATTTAATCGTAGTACTCACTCTACATATAAATAGGAAACATCGGCGGCTCTTTGACTGGCAGTTGTGTGGAAATCATTGACGCGGTTTGTCGATTGAATTAAATATAAATATCATATTTTCATCGTTAAATTAAATATTTAAATATGCCATTGCCATTGCCATTGCGATTGCGTTTGGGATTGCTGTTGCTGCCTCTGGCGATGATTTTGCTGCTGGGCACGCACTTGAGTGGCGCGTCGGCTGTTGACAAGGATGTGGCACCAGTTGGCGATGTAAAAACGGATTTGCTGTCATTGGAGCAGGAAATTGGCGGCGCTGCGGTGCCGGGTGAATCGGAATCTGATTCGCAGCGAAGTCTGCATCCGGTTCGTCGAAGGCGTGGCATCTTCTTTAGCGGCAGCATCGGCGGATTGCCCTTCCTCAACTGGGCCACTGGCTATTCTTGGGCATATCCTGGCTATCCATACAACTACTATGGCTCACCATCGCCTGGCTATTATGGTTATGGCAGTGGCTACTATCCCGGCTACCTGGGCTATCAGAAAATTATCATCGGCTAATGCAGATTTGCAAGAGAACGAAAAAATCGATTAGAGAACCCCTTTTCAATGTGAGATTATAAATAATGGCCAGGAAGGAGCCACGTCGACCCTTTCGCAGTTTGTTATTTTACTTATTGTTGGTGCTTTTAAATTAATTTGCCGGACATAGTGAAAAAGTTGAGCTAAGTTGAAGAGGTGGGGCGCGTATAAAAAAAAGAACATGAAATTGCACAATTTATATTCATTTTTCGGGGGGGAGGCACAGATTTTGCATAAATCATTTCGCAGCGACCAAAATGAAACGCGTAACATAATTTTTAACCCTTGATAATTTTTTATGACAAGCATTTTCGTTATTTTCCCTCCGTGGGACCAACTTACTTGTTGTTGTTGTGGGGCCGCAGCGAAATGCAAATAAAGCGGATCAAAAGTTTGCTGTTAAAAGAAGATTAATTGCAATTTGGTGGCAAGACCTGAAACATTTCGAGCCCCACAACAACCCATCGAAAATCCGCTGCCCATTCGGCGGTGGGCGGTTGGTAATTAAATATTTTTAAGCTGTAAATGGTTTCCATTTACGTGATGCTCTTCGTATTTTGTATTTGCAATCAATAAAATTCATTAAAGGCACAACAATAACAACCAACCGAAAAAAGAGAACCAGCCAAATCAAATAAAATACATTCCACCACGGTCTTAGTTTCAATTGCCACTCCGTTGCAGTTGTAAATTGTTACTTCTATAAGTGCTGTCCTGCAGTTGTTGCAAGTTTTGCAAGTGGCTATTGTTTATTCATTCAGCTTTATAATCATTTTATTGCCGAGGTATGCTCGATTTTTTAATCAATTTACATAATTTATGCCCTTTTTATGAACTCCACTCCCAAATGGGATCAGCTGAACGAACACATTCGGTTTGTGAATTGTTGAAGAGAGCGCAGCGGAAAATGTTTCAGTTTTGATAGTTGATCTGCTATAATATTGAATTATCGTTATACAAGCAGTTGTCACGTTGTAAATCATTAAAAATTAATTATCGATTCAACAGGACAGCAATGGTGATTTTTGCCTTAAAGTCTCACAAATTCAATGGAAATGCATTTATATATTGCCTGCTAAATGTTAAAAATAATAGCAGTTTTAATTTGTGGGCAAATTGAAATAATTGTAGCCATATATAATTAAATAAAACTAAATTGATTTATTTTTCTGGTCAAACATGGACGGATATTTAAAATCTCCAACCAAGTTTTCAATTTTGAGTTCTGCTTAATATTTCATGAGTTTTAAAATAACTTTTAGTTCTTTACAATAAGGAAACTTTGTTTTAGTTAATTAGTATTTGAAGGGACCTTATGCTTAAGTATCCTAGTAATTAGTAGATACGTAGACACGTGTTTTGGGCACTTGGCTCCCATTCCAAAATCCCATGCCTACCCCTTTTTTTTTTTGTTAACCACCTGTAATTAATAGTTTCGGCTGACCACCTTTTTCACGCACAAAAATGGGCAAGTGGTTGTGAAAAGGCGGTCCAAATTGAGGGTATTCGAAATTTTTATAGTCAGATGTGCCACTGCCACTTTTGCAGCTTTCCGCTTTTCCGGACGGGCGGGCGGTAGCGACCTCCAGCCGGCCAATCAGTCATCCGGGAGCTGCCTACTCCGGGCACTTGTGCCCATTGTGCTTGCCTTTCATAATTGAAACGAGGTCAAAACCAGCGAACCTCATTAAAAATTGAATTGTTTAATTTTCATTTGATTTAATTAAGTTATTTGTTGGTCAATTAACCCTTTTTCCGCTGGTCGCCGTTCCGTTTGCCATTGTTGTTGTCTGACATATCAATACGATGTACTATACAGTTTATATATATATATACTTTACATACAAATATGTCGAATGCAGTTGTTTGTGCTGACATTATATTGTTATTGTTGTGATGACTGCCTTTTAACGCGCAGAGTGGGCACTTGCAATTATGTGAGTGTATGTACGTATGTGTGTGTCCTGGCGCCAATGTGTTGAAAATTATTAATTAAAAATACTTTTCAATTAAAGTTAATACGCTCAGCATTTATGTAATTCTATGTTTAAATACGCTGTAAACTCTTCAAACAACATTTCATGCAAATACCGTGGCCAGCCAATTAAAGGGGTTATTTTTTTTGTTATTGCTAAAAGGGCTTCTAGCTTTATATGCATATGTATGTATGTATGTATGCCATACCCACTTTATTCAATGCGCTATGTCAAGTGTCTAAAGACCACTTTTTCTTTGTAGTCTTTTGTTATGGCCCGGTTATTTTTTACTTAGCACTTGGCGAGAGGCTTAAACTGCAACTCAACTGCGAATCAACTCCGACGTAGTCTGGAATCCGGAACACGGAACACGGAGTACAGAGTCGGCGGCGCACTAGGAGGAGTCTATCTCATTATGCTCAATTGCACTTGCAAAGGCTGGGAACTCTGGAGCTGCTCACGGGGCGATAAACAATATTCATGATTATGAAAACTTGTGCGGCGTTCGCTTTCGCACTTGAAATCTGTGAAAAGCGAGGGCGGTTTGCACAGATCAAGGACTCTAATGGAGCACTTTTGATTTAAATCCTTTGGCCTTTGTTCTCGGCCAAGTGGCGATGCCGGCAATTTATTGTGGCATTCTTTGGCCAAAGGAGTCAGTGGGTTTATTGTGCATATCTAATACTACAACAATGAGCTAAGAAATAAACAATACGTAATCAAAAGTCCTTTAAGATAACGCGCTACTGCGTAAAACCAGTTGAACAATTTACTTCTAAAATTCAATCCTTAATAATTACACTCTAAGATCAAATTTTTAGTTAAAATACACTTCATACTCCTTGAATCCTTTAGATATCAGATGCCATGGCAATTTGAGTACTACTTGATTGGTGACATCTTGGAGTTCTGCAGTTCAATAATCCGGGAATCCGTTTATGTTGCCAGTACGCTTGGAGCAGCCCTCCTCGAAACGACTGACTTCGCCTTTGGAGCAACTCCATTAGCCGAACGAACGCACTGGGTCGGCTTCAAATAATCCAGAGCTGGCCATTTTCTCAGCCAAAAGCTGCCGGCAATGACCACAGATACAGTTACAGATGCGGATACAGAGGCAGAGATACAGATACACGGATACCGAGCGACATGTAGATGTGTACATATATTTTGGCAAAGCATCGAGCCAGTCAGTCCTTGCCGCAGAGGCCAACTGAAATGAAGTGTCATTGTGATAGAGCAACGGCACTGCAGCGGAATCAGTTCGGTGGAGCTAGCTGTGCTAGCTCCGCAGCTGGCAATGGACGGACGCAAAGGATCCCCAGGACCCGACCCGAAGGACTCGCCCGGACGACACATTTACACGCACTGCTGCAGCTGGAGCTGGCGCACGTACTCGGCATTGTGACAAATGGATTTTCGCATGAAATCCCCAGGATTTCTTCAAGTGTAATTGCGCACGCTAAAAGCGAATACGAATGCGGATGCATTTGGCGGCATTCCCCTTGCAAAACAAAAAAGTAAATTACGATCGTTATAGTCGACTTAAAGCTACTGTGCATGCCATAAAAATCTATTTTAAATTACCCAACATTTTCCATTGCACAATACTACACTATATCTGAAAGATCTCATATGGACTAATAACCAAATATGCATATTTTTAGTTCAATTTTTATTAACCAATTATACCCAGCTTTACTCCAAATACCGCGCATAGCAATGCGGATTTGAGTCCACCAAGCGAGCATTAAATTTCATGCACTTGCGAACGAATTGCTCTCGCAGGATAATTTTTCAGCGCTGGGCGCCATTGTGGGGCTGCATCATGAGCCAGGTGCGACCATAGGCGCATATGCGGAATAGTCGGCTAAGTTGCATGATGCCATGGCACGGGATGTTCCAATAATAGGTGGTCGAGTGGAGCATTATGACCCAGATGGTCAGGAAGATATTAAGGTATTTCCGTGTGCGAAACCTCAGCGATCGAGGGATCCCCCCATTAGTTGGAAACGGTGGGTATACCAACCTGATGACCAAGCACAGGATTATAAATTGAAGGATCAGTACTTCCTGGATCAAAAGCATCAGTCCCAGCAAATTCTCCAGGTAACAACTTTAAAAATAATTGGCTGAATATGGAATGTTATACCTCGTTGAGTTCGTAATTAAATTTCCAATCCAACTGTGTTCAAAAATGCAAATTCTATTTTTTTCGCCATTTTTTGCCAATTTTGATGATGATGGCACGTTACTCGTAGAGTAAAAGGGTATACTAGATTCGTTGAAAATGATGTAACTTAGTCTCCGACCATATAAAGTGTACAACACGTCGATACGATTCGACCAAAATTTCTTAGCCACACCGAGTTAATTAGCGCGGCGGCTAGAAATTTAAATAAGCTGAATATTAATATTTAATTTAATATGATGAACTTACCACACCGCCACCGGCAAAGGAAAACATGGGGGCGTACCCACCTAACAGAAGGAAGAAGAATGCGAATCCGCCGGCGTCGTTTTGATCAAATCTAACTTTATTCCATCTAGTTGGCGTGGGGTTTGCCGTACACGTATACAGCTAGCAATTCGGTTTTTCGAACCCCATTCGTTACTTGGGACAGCTGTAAGACACATCAATTTGATAAAATAATCTAAAATAATCTATCGAAAAAAAAAAATGCCCTCAATAAACCCATTTTTTCAATATGTAGCTACATTCCGTAAGGAACATCAAGAGCTTAAAAAACAAAGTGTTATCGCACAAAGAGCTAGGGATTCATGGAATGTCTTAACTACACAAGAGAAAAATATCTACCGCGAACAGGCGCGCGATGAACAAAATCGGCGTCGGAGAGTGGCAGTAATGCCAGCGATGCCGTGCCAACGATGCCGTTATACCAAATTAGCATTTTCTGCACTGCTTTTGTTTGGTGTTGTTTTTTTGGTTTGGAAATTATCATCCTATGTCTTTTAAGTGAACTTTGGATTGTCCTCGCCACAGAAGCGTCTCATTTCGCGCTCTTCGCCGGTTCCGTCCTGCTCCAGGATTTGCAGGTAGTCCGTGTGACAGGTGGTCTTGGAGCCCAGATTGAAGACTAAACGAGAAACGGATAATTATTAAATGCCATCGTTGTACAATTGGTTCCAACTCACCTTCAAATGTAAGGAATACAACGTTGTTGCTCGGCACGCGGACGATCCACTGACGTTGTACTGGAAGACTGGCTCGTTCTTGACCTCGCTGGATCTCACCTATCTGGCCAGTCCGGTGGAGAAGGGTCCTGGTTGGCACGGCATCGCTGGCATTACTGCCACTCTCCGACGCCGATTTTGTTCATCGCGCGCCTGTTCGCGGTAGATATTTTTCTCTTGTGTAGTTAAGACATTCCATGAAGCTCTTTGTGCGATAACACTTTGTTTTTTAAGCTCTTGATGTTCCTTACGGAATGTAGCTACATATTGAAAAAATGGGTTTATTGAGGGCATTTTTTTTTTTCGATAGATTATTTTAGATTATTTTATCAAATTGATGTGTCTTACAGCTGTCCCAAGTAACGAATGGGGTTCGAAAAACCGAATTGCTAGCTGTATACGTGTACGGCAAACCCCACGCCAACTAGATGCAGTTCATTTGCATTGCTGAACAGACTCTTGCCCATGTCCACAAAGGAGCAGACGCGCTGCAGCGATCGATTCGTCCTGTCGAACACCTCCAAATTCTCCATTTCGCAGTCGTAGGTGCCGAATATCAACTCGGTGTAGTACAAACTTAAGGTGTAATTAGGTGGTGCCCGGATAATGATGTTGCAATCGGCCGACTGTGATAAATGCACTCTGCCCTGCAGTCCATCGTAGTGGCGCTCTCGGTTGGAGTTCAGGGCGACCTGCAACTGGAATCCGCCACGCTGCTCCAACCACTTTGACCGGAACTTCAGATACACCTCGCTGGACTGGCCATAATAGATGTCCGGCTTCACATTGCCGCAGTACACATGCTCCGTGGCAAAGCCGAGACCGTTCTGTCTGGAGGTCTGGCCATTGAATACCAGATCGGTACCCAATCCCTGCTCCAACAGTGGTGCATCCTGGATAGGGGAAAATATGAGATAATTTAAATTAAAGATACAAATTAAACAAAAATTAAACAATAAACGTATACCGCATAAAGTACCATTCTTAGCGGAAAGCTCAGCATCAGTTGGTAGAGCATAAGTCCATTGTCCAGATTCTTGACCATTTTCCCAATCTCGAGCTTATGCAGCAAACTCAGCAGGGAAATTGAGTCTTGAAATGCAAACTTTCGCGTACGGTGTGTGTTTTTGTCTGCAATTGGAGTTTTATTTTTTTACTTCGCACCACGTTTCTACGTTTTTGTTTTCGATTTGCCACGGCTTTGACAAATTTTTTACTGAGCTACTTGGCAGAGGTGTCGTTTGATATATATATATAGATTTTTTTTTTTTTTGGCTTTTGTGACAGAGAAAGTAGGGTTTCCTATGTCGTAAAAGTACAAAAAGTTTATATTGCAAAACATTACCAACTGGAGGGGGGTGACATTACTGGCAATACTGTTGGGCCACCCCAACAAATCACGCCCAGGCTATTTGCAGTGAATTGAAATTGATCAATTTGGGTAGTTAGGGGAATTGTTTGGCTTTATGTACGCTGCTGGCAGCTTTAATGGATGAATTCGCTTATGCCATCGGGACTGCCGAAATGGGTAAATTGAGGTTGCCACCCGGGGAACTGGATATCTGTATATGTATATAGATGGCAATACTTATGTATCGAGTGTACAGATGCCCTCAAATCGAATTAATGTTCGCCCTGCGGGACACGTCGACTGCTGTTGGGGTGGGGGGAAAATCAACTCCATAATTTAGCCAAGTTGCTAGCATTTTGACAGGCTAAATTATGGAAAAATCAATTTCAGACCAAGCGGCTTCAAAATCAAACAAATACCACTTTCCACTACTCCTACAATTACCATATAATATTCATAGGTTTAATATGGCAAATATCCCTGGCATTTTATGAACCTTTTTATAAAACTAAATCGAAATCAAAGTACGCGTTATTCACTTGTAGTTAACGCGCTTTTGGCATGCAGCAGCAATAGTTTTAATAAATATTTTCCGCCTCCAATGGAAAATATACTCAACTGTTTGGGAAAAATCGTAGCATAAATATACGCAACCATGACAAATAGCGTGTCATAAAAATATTTGCAATGCTGCGTATTTGTTGAACAATAGCTTATTGTCTTATATTATTTTTCACTTGTATGCAAAAAAATTATTTCTCAGTTTACTCAAAAATAAATATTTTTTTGGTAGGCATTCTATTCTATTTATTTAAATTCCAAAAGGTAGTTTCGAATGACAAAACAAGTACTGGCAATTTTAACTGTTGATATGTAGCTAAAGTGTTTTTTTCTTCGCCCACCTGCAAATATTGGGGAAATAAAACCATTCGATATCGCCGGTTAACATACCTGATACTCGTTCAGATGCCCGGACAGCTGATGGCATTTGAGTTTGCAGTTGGTTGCATATAAGCCTCGAACTGCAGTTTTCCGGCAAGCAGCTTACTTTCCCGGCTGGCAGAGCAGCTCAGTCCAAACTTTCGGCCCCTTGCCCCCTTTCGCCATTTTCCGTTTTCCTCTCGCCTCTACTTGGCCAGTTTTAAGACCCTGCATCTCAATTTCCCACTGCCCAGTTTGCCTTGTCTTTGTGCTCATCTGTCCTCACTGCATTATTTCCAATTGCTCCTCTGCTCCTTGGCCAAAAACGGGGGAAATAAAGGAAGATTTGGTGTTGAAAAAGAAAACAGAAAAAAAAGTAGAGAAGTACAAGAGGGGAAAATCTGCCTAATTCACAGTGAAGACCGGATTGGGGGCGGGATCAAAGGGGGCGGGGCAGTGCTTACAACGCAAATCTGCGAGCGAACGGAAAAAAAGTGGAAAGTGTAATGACAAAAACCCGGATTAAGAATGTGCCGCATACAAGTTGCACACTTGTGCCATTTCTTGATGTCCGGCTCCTTTTCCACAAAGAGTTTGCATTAGAGTGGACCTTAATCGTATTCCCTTTAAATTGTGCAAAATGAAATATATATTTTCTACTATAAATATTACTTTTTAACAAGATAACATGCACAAAAATGTGAAATTACTTGACTATTTTGTATTTATTTATATTTATTATTTTTTCGTCAGAAATATATACAGCATCTATGTTTATCTTAGTAATATAGTGGGCATATGTTTCCTAGAAATGGAAATTATAATCATAAGAGTGCTGAGCATATCCACCCCAGTGCGCCTGTATCTTTTGCCATTCGCATCTTGCGCCATCTGCACTACGAGTATACACACATACAGATAAATACATAGCGACGAATATATATTTTAAGCGAGGCTTATCTTATCAAGCGACATAAAGGACGCCTTTCAGCGAATGTCTAGCGACAATTGTAGTGGCACCGATTCGGCGCTTGGTCCGGATTCAGTTTCAGATTCGGATTCGGATTCGGATTCCGATTCAGTTTCAGTTCAGTTCAGACTCAGTTTTAGCAGGCGGACTCGTTTACTTTGGCCATAGCTGTGCATTGGCCAGATCTGGGGCCCGATTCGGATTTGGATTCGGATCCAGCGAGAAGGAGGCAGTGAGGAGCTCCTTGTCCGCAGGGCAATGCACACAGCTGGACATTCATTACAAAAACGGAAACACTCGCACAATGACAGAAGATAAATGGACCTGCACTTGTACGTGTGTCTCCTGCTCTCAATCCATCCACAGGACCTTCACAGAACCCCCAGAACCCCAGGACCCCAGAACCCCACTCCAATCCAATCCACATCCCTCGAGAGTTTCGGTGTGTGAGTGCGGTTTTTATTTAGTCGCTTGTTTTATATCAACATCTAACAAACGAAAAATGGGTAAAAAAAACTAACAAAATGGGAAGCGAAATCTTTGATGGTGGAAAATGGAAACAGCTTATACTTTTCCCTTTTTCCAGAGCACAGCAGCACACTGCTTTTAGTTTAGATTTTTAATCTGTGCATTGCTTTTTTGTTGCCTTTTTTGTTTTATCAGCAAGCAAAATCGGCAAACAGTGCTTCATATTCATCTGGTTTTGTTCCATTTGTCTGCCATATTTGCATTCCGATGCTGATGTTGATGCGGATGCTACTTTTTGCCGCGCTTGTCCTTTTTGATTGAGATATTTATTATGGACATTTTTTAGCTGCTCTCGTATACCTTGCGCATAAGCAACCCACACCAATTTCCGCGCTGCCTTTTTGGCCCAATTTCAATTTAAAACTTTAACCATTTATTTTGCGGAGGGAGCACAAATTTATCAGCTATTTTTGCGCCATTTTTTTTTTGTTGCCCAGCAAGCGTTGCATTCATCAAAAAAATTTTATTCCGGCGCGCTTCTAACTTGGCGGTTTTTTATAAGCACACTTTATGTCAAAACCACAGCGACACCCATACCAACGCCAAATGCTGGCTAGCTGCACCACCAAAAGGAATGCGAAAAAATATCTATTTTCCACCACCCATAAAAAAAACAAAAAAAAAAAAAACAGCCAACCCCCTTATAAAGTTTAGTGTTCCAGTGTCCAGCGACAAAAGACAAAAGCAAAGGACCAAACCAAACCAAACCAAACCAGACCATAGCAAACCAAAACTCAACCAAACCGAGGGCGAAAAAACTAGAAAAATAGAAAAGCGAAAATAAAAAATTGAAAACAAACTGTCAAGCAAGTGAAATAAATTAACAAAATGGCGCCATAAAGCTAACATATGAGCGAATACTTGATTTTTGCAGCGCAGCTTCGCCATATAAATTTTTGGAGATGAGTTCAGTGCATCGTGCAGCTTTTTCGCTTTCTTCGCCACTAACTTTTCTATTATTTAGACATATATGCCAGTGACAGCTTTTGGAAGACAAAGCCAAAGAAGTTCCAAGTTTATATAATGCTGCCGACTCGAAGCAACTGATACCGTGCATTCAAGAGATCCCTGAAAGAGAGAGAAACGCTGCAATTGAAAGATAATCTCTGGGTAATTGAGTTCAAGGGAAATTGTCACATTAGAGACAGATGCAAATTTCACTTTGCTTCAACGTCTGAATGAGTGGCACTTAAAGTTTTTCGACTAAGTGGATAAATTAATTAAAAGAGTGCATCAACAAAATAGAAAACAATAAGAGCAGACGAACGCTTAATTTGAAAGCGGGTAGTTATGCATATTAATATGAAATTCAATTAGGTTAATAGCATTGGTTATTTGTTGGATTTGCCAATCGTTTTTGGTTCCTTTTTAGTGAGAAATATAATTTGAGCCTCATAATGTGCCAGAAATATTACTTTCTATATTTAAACACAGTACTTTTTATTTAAATATTAATATAGAAATCATTTAAGAATAAATGGAATAGAAATTGAGTTAAATATTAGATATATATAGTAATTGACCAATAAACTAAGTAGTGCTTAACAAACATAATCCTTAAATCCTGCTTCGAAATGAACATTTTTCACAACGGTGAAGGGTCTGCAGTGAGTTTAAACTGCCCGATGGCAATCTATAGTCTAGAATAACTCACCTTTTCGTTTAAAGTTTTCCTGCCATTTGGCATGCCCTTAAGCCCTCTGAATTGCCCAAGTGCAAGATTTTTTGCTTAACTTTATCGCTCGCGCAAAAACAAAAAGTAACTACTTTGCTTTTTTGCTATTTGCTTTCTGGGCGCTACACGCGACATATGAGCCGCAACTGGCAGGATGTCACTGTTGCAACTACGTGGCAACAACAATAAGCAATGGCTTCAATTTGGTTGATTGGAGTCGCGCGGGGTTGTCGTCTGGGCCCAAAAACACCCGAATTGTTTGGCCAAAAGGGGTAGGGCGGCAGGGGGGTCTGAATTGGCCAAAATGGGCTGGTTTTTTTTATTTGGGAACTGGAAAGGGGGGAAACACCCGGCTTATGGTATGTGAATGCAATTGCCAATGTGCCGGCGTGCAAAGTATGCCCAAATGCATTTTAAAACATTGTTTTGGCTACGCTTTTTGCCACATGGCATCAGCTGGCGACCATGTTGGCCTGGCCAACACACACAAAAGCCAATGCCAAACAGATAAGAGCGCGTATTTTATTTGCATACTTTTAGGCTGACTTTGCGAGCTCGCAACTGCGGCAACTGGCGTTTGGAAAGCCATTTGCCAGCAGAAATGCGAGTTGGTTGACAAAAAAAAGTATGTATAAGGAAAAATGGTGAAAAGCTGGCTAAAAAATCGCCAGAAAGTGGAAAAACACACACACAAAGGGGACGAGAAAATATGTGAAATGCGAACTTTTACAAAGATTGACAAGTGGCGACTGGCCCGTTTAAAATGTCAAATACGTATACTGTTGCCGAGACTTTTCATGAAAAACATGAAGGGGTTGGGGTTTTCTTTTTTTTTTTTCCCGGTGGGTGTGGGTAAAAGTGCTGGAGGGGGAGGGGGAGGGGGCTACGTGCTGCTGGTTTTCGCCAGCGATTTTTGTTTTGTTGATGTTTTGATTTGTGCGTGCGTGCAAATGTTTGCACTCCCGCGTTTTGTTTTTGCTTGCTTTTGTTTTCTTTTTCGGCTTTGCACTTTGGACAAGCCACCAACTAGCTAGCCATCTACATGTGCCCCTCACCCGCGATTTTCCCACTCTGCCCCACCCACCGAGGCACTCGAAAAGCCCTCCGGGGTATGTCGGTTTTTTTTCCTGCCCGGGCATAAACTATAGTTTCCATACATATACATATTGCCGCGTACATATATATTTATTTTTTGCCTGTTAAAATTTCCTTGCGCGTTGCTTGTTACATTGCGTTTATGCACTGAGGAAAATTGGGTAGTAGATTACTTTGTCTAAAATCTGTAAAATTTTTTTGGAATTTAATTAACCACTTGTCCAACTCTGTCTATTTGGTATAATCATCTACATATATCTTCAGTGGCGAAGACCTAATATTAAGTAAAATATTTAAATTCTTTTAAACATAATATATTGGTAATTTTTATAAACCCTAAGTAATTCATCTTGCACATTGAATATAAAGTGTGGAAATACAAAAAGAAAGTGCAAAAAGAGTATTTACTTTTTTCTGGGATGAAGTTAAAATAGAATTTAATGAATGACATCCAACTTTTTTGCAGTGTACTGTTGCAGTTGTTGCTTTGCTTCGTTTCCGTTGGCCAAGTTGTGTGTGTGCTCATCAAAATGGAAACTGTGCAACGTGCACTAAGTGTGACTGATAGTGTGGTGAGTTAGTTGATTCTTTTTTATGCCTCGCAGCCCAAAAATTTCCCCGGGCCGCGACTGACAGTTGCAAATCATCAGAAATTTAAATTGACTTAAATTGTTTATTTTTTAGCCGGCTTGTGTTTTGTCGTGCACTGGTTTTTGTCGTGATTTCGGCAGGAAGCGCGAACTTCGCTGTTATTTATGAAAATAATAGATATGCAAATGAATCTGCTGGCCCATCGATAGCAAAAACCCATTGATAAAACTAGCAATTACTGGTGGAGATGGTGTGCCTTTAAAGATAGCTCACGTACAATCGAGTAATTTAAGGCACCCAATTAGCTGCCCCAAAAGGTATGCTACACAAATGTACATACATAACATAGAAGCGAATTCATTAGTCAACTGTATATGGTTTTATCTATGGTTAGGGTTTGCGGACGCTCGATTGAGTCATAAAGCCCAATCAGGGATATATCTATATATACATATATATTTACTCCGTGTGTATCGCTGCTCCTTCCGCCGGTTTTCTTTCCCATTCGGTTTGGCTTTGATTTCGGGCAAATAATAAAATATACAATTGTTGTAGAAATATGTCAGTAAAATTCACAAAATTCACGTTTCACAACTCCTGCTGTGGTCGTCGTTCTTCCATTTTTCCTCCCTTTTTTCCTCACTCTTCTGGTCCGTCTTTTCCATTGTCTCTGCCTTTGTATTGGTGTGTGTGTGTGTGTGTATGTGCGCGTGTGTATGATTTTTATTTTTGTGGCTTTTGCGCGCATTGCTCTTTGTTTTTATGTATAAATCATTTATTGTTTTTATGTACGACGTTGCGAGCTGCCTCGATGGCTGGCTGAATGCCAAATATGAGTGCCTGTGTCTGACATTAATTGGCAGTGATTGAGGGATTTTTTGTGCTGCCTTCTCTTTCGCTCCCTGTCTGTGTGTGTGTGTGTGTGTATTGTCTTGGCTACGTGCGCCTTTATGAAATATTAATTGGCCTTTCATAGGGCCTTTCCTCTCTGTGCTCCCAAACGTGCTATGGCCCATAACCTGCTCAATGTCAGCATAACGGAAGGCCAATACCAATACCAATACCAATACCATTGCCAATACCAATACCAATACGAATACGGTGCTCCGGAGGTTGGCATCACGATTCGCACAATAAGGTGAAACAATAAAAACGACAGATATACCTGAACACGATTTGATGCTGCAAATTGAATCTGCTTTTCATGGAACGACAGGAATAACTGAAAGAGTCGAGTAATAATGCAGGAAATTATTATTCGGGTTTATTTAAATTTAACAGTTCGAACGCATACTCAATTAGGGATATTTCAACGCATTATGATTTATGGCTTCTCATTACATATTTTCAGTTATTTTAGGAACTTTCAAACTTACTCTTTCACTGTTGAAATAAAGTTAATTACGCTTTCCTTTGCTTATCATTACAATTTCTTTTATGAAATAATTAAGTTCTTGACCTCTGGCAGTATCAAAACTGAAACCATTCACATTTCTATTCAATACTAATGAGCAATGTGAGGTAACCACTTCATTAGCAATTCAATTGCCAGGTGTCACATCTTTCGCCGCCTTGCAATAGTTTCTTAGCTAAATTAAAACAACATTTTAATACACTTAACGGCTTCAGCCTTGCATTTCCACTTAGATTGTGCAGCAAGTCAGTAACCTCGATGGAGAAAATCCTTTTCCTCCCAGTTCTCCTTGGCGAACAAAGCTGACGACTTAACCTTGAAGTTGTCGTCGCGATTGCTTTGCACTCGCTCGAGCACACATTTTCACAACCCCCACCCCCCTTGCAAACTACTATTTTCCCATTTTCCACCCACATTTCCATGGCTGCTGCGAAAGCATGGGCGTTCGGGCTTCTGCCTCAGCAGCTGCGCTTTGCGTGTTGCCAAAAGGGCTTTTTGCGTTTAATTAAAAATATAGAAATGCAAGAGTGCGAGTATGTTTTGCGGTAGGCGTCTCTCTGGCCATGGCCAGGCAATGAAAATGTTCCTTGCTTATTGCTTTTGGCCCACTGTACTGGCAAAAAAGAAAACACAAAATCTTAGCTAAATAAACTGGTGCATCTAAAAGATAGCTAAAGTTATTAAGGTCACTAAAGATGTATTAAGTTACTAAATGATACTAGTCTGAACTATAAATACTACATCATTGTCTTTACAAAAGTCACTAGGGCTGTGAATTCATTAATAATAGAATTTAAACTGTATAAGTGCTTCAGCTGTGCCAACAATTATTTTTTTTTTCAAGTGCACTGCCAGTTGCTGTGAAGTGCGCCACAGTGCGTATTCGTGATTTGCCACGCCTCTTCAGTGTGGTGCACACAAACGCGAAATTTAGCTGTTCCCTTTCCCGCTGCCCCAATCCACTTCTATTCCCGATCCTTTTGTGTTGAATTGAGTCTTATATTAAAGATGGTGCAGGGTGGCGCCCAGGATCCTCGCGTGCGTGTGTGTGTGTGTGAGTGCGTGTGGCTGAGTCGAAATAATAACAGCGATGCCAGCAAAAGCGCGCACAATAACCAAGGCAACAGCTGCTGCAACTCGGCCAACAACAATCAGACTCCGGCAACTCCGATGCTCCGTTGTTGTTGCCGCTTGAAGCGGAAACTCAAAGCGCGTAAACCGGAAACGGCTGTTTAATGGCGTCGCTGCGCATGCAAAGCCAAAAGTCCATGGCCCACCAAACCAAGCCTTGACATACCAAAACTCAGCCAACCCAACCCAACCCAATACAAGCAGGCCAGACCAGCGCATACCCATACCCAAAAGCGGCCCAATAGAAATGGCAAGCAATAGAAATGAACGGCAGCCAGGGAAATGAAATTTAATTCAACGCAAACAAACAGAGAACAGAAGCGTGCACTGTGGCACTGCAGAAAATGTAATTAAAATTTTCTATTTCAATTCGGCTAACCTTTTCAGCGACCCTTGGCCAGGTTAGCTTCGGCTATTAAATTACTTTCCATCTGCTGTTGGCCACCATTGTTGTTTTGCAGCACTAATTAAAGTGATAGATACGTTAGGCTGAACCGAGTTTAGGCGGGGCAGTGATGGATTTCAGGGGATTTACATTTCATTCCATTTGATAATGCCAACCAACAGCTGAAAGTCATTCTTCAACCTTTATTCCTGCTTAAAGGCCAAACAAAATGCCGAAGGGCTTAGCGATTTGCTCATCTGTCCTCTTCGATGCGAGTGCCATAATTTTAGCGTCGTTTTTGTTACCCTGGGCTTAGTTATCCTGCCCAGTCCAAAACCCACCGATTCCCACCCACCCGCTGGCCTTGTCAATCAGCATCGGGCTTAGACAAGTCGAAAATGAACGCGTTGGCATATTAGATTGCCATTACTGCATGTCAAGGATTAGGTATCTTAATTTCGTGTTAAAGGATTTGCGCTGCCCTACTCCGCCATTGGGAATTCTCTATGGCGAAAATATTCCCTCTCAGTTTCGCTCGTTACACTTTTGTCAGCTTATCAAAGCAGCCAATCATCGGCGTTGTATCGCATAGCCATTTCGGTAGCTGCTTGCCAAACCTAGCTAATAAACTTGACAGCAGGCTATACACGGCGAGAAAAACCAGGCATTAAGTGAATAAAATTATAGAGATTTCTTTAAATGTATATAGAATTTTGTTAATAAGTATTGATGATTATATCGCTGATTCTATCTAAATTAAAATGTAAATTTAAATTCGATTTCATTTCACATGGTGGCTTGATTTTTCTAGCAGTGTCTCTCCTAGCTGGTCGCTTGTCGTTGGGATTTTGGTCTGCTGGGAGAGAGCGGGTCAATAAACATTCGAATTCGGTTGCTGGCCAAGTTCCGTTTAATGCACATTTAAGGATGGAAAACTTTTTGCTTTTCCGACATCCTGTCCGTGCCGATTCGCACATTAATATTTCAAATTGTGGCATCGCCGGAGCAGTTGCATGGCCATCCATTTGATACCCATTCTAGGATTCATTAGGGCCAGAAATGTATTTCTGCTGTTGTCATGTCCGAAAGCTGATGAGCAAACTGTGTTTGGCCAACTCTCCAAAGGCACCACCACCCACTTGCCCACTCCATTTCAAAAAATAGAAAAATAAAAAAAAATAAATGCCACCGCAAACTGAACACCGATTTCGGGGACGAACTTCAAAAATCTTGTTTCAAGTTAAAAGCAAAGTAATAAAAACAGCAAATGGCTAACAGCAAGCTGCAAAAGTTTTGACAATTTCGAGTGTTTTACTTTTTCGTTTTCGGCTTTTTGTTGTTTTGTTTCTCCTAATTTTGGGTTTGGTTTCGGTTTCGGTTTTTTCGAATTCGAATTGTGTGAGTTTTTACGGTTTTGTTGGCTGACACTTTAATTGAGGCGGTGGAATGGAAAATATTGTGAACAGCAGTTGACAGTAATATTTGTGTCGGTTGTTATTTTAAATAAAAGTTGAATGCTGCAAATGCGCTTCTGTTTCGTGCGAAATGTATGGGTATGGGTACGATATCGAAATGGAAACCAATAATTTGCTACATTGTGTCTTGCTATCTCGCTCACTGATGGCAATAATGGGGCGGGGCTATGGGGGCGTTGGCTGATGAAACTAATTTCACATGCTGTGTTGTCTTTTGTGGCTTCAGTTCATCGCTCATTGTCACATTGTCACTGGCGGAATGAGAGGACAGGACGGGACAGAACAGGACATTGCTGACTGTGGTTTCATTTCCATTCATTTGCCAACTGACATTTTGTGTATTTGAGCAGAAATTTTGATTTGTCTGCAACCGGAAATCCGCAAAATAAACTGCAAATATATTTGCATTGTGTGTGCATCTCTTCCCCTTTGCGCGTGTGTATATGTGTGTGTGTGTGTCGATGGCTTAGTCAAATGATTTCCATATGGCTCAGCAAAAGTCCTGCCCAGATGAGCTTAAAGTTCACTGCAGCCGCAGCAAATTATCAAAGGCATTTCATAATCCTTCAATCTGTCAATAAATGCACACTCACACACACACAAACTCTCTCGCTCTCTCTCTGAAGCACATACACTTACACTCACCTACATGGCAAAGACAATGCATCGACAGCCGAATCAGCAAATCTTCTGCCTTCATGACCACCCACTTAACCCCTTTTTCCTAATGCGCCCGCATCTGTATTTGACTTTGGTCTTAGGAGCAACGCCTAATTTAAGTTGTAATATGCATGAATTATTTGCACTGCACAGCAAATTTGATTTAAAATTTTGCACCATTTTGCTCGCAGACAAATATGACTTTTCGAGTGTAGTATGTTTGTAGATAGGTACTTAGTCGACACAAAATTTTCGCCCTGGTCTTGGATATTGTTTTGCCGGTATTTGGGAAATTTTGCGGTAAATATTTGCCCTGGCAAAACTTTGCGTTTTGTGTAATTGTCGAAAATGTGCGCATTTTCACATCGGAATTCACATGGCCAACGGTGAAATGAGCAGTGAAAATGCTTCAACATTCGGCAAGTACCGAATGTGGAGACTTAACTCGAGGGTCCCATCGAACTTATAAGCTTTGAGTCTGTCAAGTTTTCCATGCTGAGCCAAAAGGATGATTAAAGGCAATCGAGAGTGCTTAAAGTGAATGTATAGTTTCACAAGGAAAACTCTTACTTACGGCGAAAGCAATTGCTTAACTGCTAGGCATTGTGCTTAAATTCCTGACATACTTCATCATAACGGGGATTCATTCTCACTCCTCCGGGGCACAAAAGATCCTTATCTATTTCCCCAGGCACGCTCGGCAGGACATTGGCGAAAGGACAAAGGCATAAATGGGAAAAAATTTAAGAGTGCGAGAAAATATGTTGCATACTTTTATGCTAATGCAAAATATGTCAATGTCAAATGTAACGCATACGCACCGTCGGCCAAGCAATTCATCATTAAAATCCCCATCACATGACCGCCCATGACCGCCCATTCACCCAAGGGCGAGTCCCAGGACTTTCGAGACAACAGCCAAGCAAAAGATGGCCATCAGTTGGCCATCGAAAATTGTCTTAAAGTCAAGGTGCGGTCCATTCCCAAAGTCACGCCATGCAAAAGTGCCTAGGCATTTTCCTTCGCTGGTCCCTTCTCGACAAAATCGCCTGTAAAACTAGTTAAATATGCCCCTACGGCTATTTTCGAGATGTTCGTTCCATTCGCCTCGGACTTCAAAGGTGACCCAAACTCGATTTGGGCTGGGCCACCTAAAAATTGAGTGAAAGCCACTCGGCACATTAGGGAAATGTGGAAACTTTGCTTTTTTCGTTCCCTATTTTCCTTACTTCCTCTTGAATTTGTCCGTGTGTCCGTGGAAGTGTGCGTGTGCGCACGTGTGTATTAGTGCACAGAGAGAAAATATTGGTACTGAAGGATATCAAGTTGATGATAAAACTTATTGGAAGTATATATTTTAACCTATCTGGAATAATACCCAATGGAACTTACTCCTTGCTGTAACATTATTTAATTAATTGTGTATTCCAAAGAAATTATTATATAATTTGTATATTAAGAATTTGATTTGCAATGTTAAATTTAATGTTTATTTAATCCTCATCTTTAACTTAAAAATATTTTTTCCGTTGAATGTCGTAAGATCCTCTCTTTGTTATGAAGATTACACGATGTCAGGATTTGTTAATAAACTTAACAATTTTTTTTTGTGTGCATGTATTGTAATAGCTTTTGTATTAGTGTCAAAACACGTAAATTGTTGCATGGCGCTTTGTTGCTTTTTCCCCTGCCTCTGCCTCCCTCCCTCCCTCTCCAGCCCACGAAATTGAGTGCGTGTGCGATTATGAAAGCGGTCGAAAGAGGGGCGTTGGGCGATTGGGGGGGAGCAGCGAATGGATGGGGGTGTGGCAGTGGGTGCGGCCGTGCGAATATGTTGTTCATTATAATCTGCTCATGTTGCTATTTTAGCTGTTTGTTGTTATTGCTTATGTCCTTGTTGGCAGTTGACAGTCCCTCAGTCCTTTGGCCCCTCGATTCGGAATTCAGTTCCTATGTCCGTTCCGTTCTCGATGTTGTTCACATTGCCGCTGGTATTGCCGTTGTTGTTGTATCTGCCATTGTGGTTATTTTCATTGCTTTGCATTATTGTTGCTTTGCCGTGCTTGGGTTGTTATTATCCTTGCTGTTGTTGTTGTTGTCCTTGTCGCTTGTGTGTTTTCAACAAATACATAATTTTGTGGACATAAAATTGTCACATGTCGTTGAATTTTGATTTGATTTTATGCGTGCAAATTTATGCATGCGTTTACGGGCTGCTCCGATCGCTCCGGGGCGGCAATTTCGGTGTCTGGGGAACAGTATGCGTCCTCCAGTGTGTGTTTAGCTGCACGCACATGCCGCAAACACACGAACGGACAAATATACGGACAAACAAACGGACAAATGGACGGACAGGAGGCAAACAGGCTGTTTGCCTGTTGGAATTTGCCTACGCTTTTTATGACTTTTTATCGCAAAAAATAGGCAGGCAAACAAATATATAAATGTATTCGCAAATTGCCACGTATCTATGGACCAGTAATAACTCCTGTTGTGCATTTGCATGCAGTTTTGTTCTGGTTGTTCTGGAATTTTCGCATTTGGCTTTCATGGCAATTGTGCTGTAAATTTACACAATGATTTATATTTGATATTTTAATTGCTATTGTTTATTGTGTCATTATTCTAACACTTCCGATTGCGGTTGATTAAATTTATTTGGGCTTAGATAAAACTCCGAATGGACGTAGAGTGGTCTGGGGGTCTAACCGCATTGGTTTTGTGGACAGAGCGGAGCTTTGCGCATAATTTATGCAGCTCAACAAAGAGCGTAATAGATATGGCTTATAATTGTCGGCCAGATTAACACTGACGCCAAAAAGTTGGCCGACACAGATATTATTCAATGCGGCAACCGCAACAATTTCACAATCAGTTTGTGTGTAAAATGCCATCGATCGGCATTTCCTATAAAGCAAGAGATTTTCTAAAACATAATTAGAGACTCTTTATTTTTAGTTTGTAGTTTATTTGTTAGGCTCCTCAATTGCATTACTTTTTTACTTAGCACTTAAATGCGACTTTATTTATATTTATATTAAATTATTTAAACCAAACCCCAGCTACAATTTCCGTTAGCTTAAGATACATAAATTGCTTTCATTATTTATGAAGATTTAAGGCAGGAAACAAAAGAACAGCTTAAGAAGCAAGTTGGTCGTACAATTCATTAAATTTTCACAGAGTCTGTCTAGCATTTATACTTTATTCATTTAGGTTCTTTGCTTAATCCTTGAAAAGTCTCACAGTGGACCTTAGTAAGATTAAGAAGTGGGCACACAAATAGCTTAGGTTTTTGCCAGCAATTATTAAAATTAAATAATCCTTCTTGAGACAGTTTTCCTATTGTCGGCAGTGTAGTGTCATGGGCGCTAACGCATTTAATGCCCATATTTGACTTTGGCAATCACAAAAGCGTCGATTGGCTTAAGCTGTCATCGTGGTTGGAAATGGATGACTGCTCTGATTTTGGCTTTATGTATCCGGCTATTGCGTATACGCCACAGTGGCTCAATGCCAAGTGGAGGATGGCCGATCGACCGCAAAAGCACGTCGCTTTCAATGGCAATCGTTTTATTGCCTCGTTTCGTAGGAGAGAGCAAAAATTAAATCATACAAATTATTCAAAACGACGGGGCTGGCCCAACAAATTGAATTCACATTTCGGTCCTTCTTTCACTTTTGCACAAAAAAAAAGGGTTGCCAGCGAAACAAGACAATTTCACCGTTGCCTGGCAAAAAGGTAAGTCGTCCAAGAGTCCACTGCCTGCCGACTTATGTAAGCCTTTTTACGAGCCAAACTCGTGCCATTTCTGGCCATATGGTGGAGCATCGGAGT
Source organism: Drosophila simulans (assembly GCF_016746395.2). Taxonomy (NCBI): domain Eukaryota; kingdom Metazoa; phylum Arthropoda; class Insecta; order Diptera; family Drosophilidae; genus Drosophila; species Drosophila simulans. The sequence continues at coordinate 12,620,213 of NC_052523.2, forward strand.
TCTGGCCAGCTTCGCTTTGCTCCGGTCCGGTCCCCAGTTCTCCATGGGATATAGATTCGATTGTTGGCTGAACGGGGAACTCCGGCCAACAGGCTGTTCTTCTGTTCTTTTTTTTTGGTTTTTTTCTCCGTTTTCGTCCATAATAAATTCAGGCCATATAAAGGTGGCACCAGCTGGCCAGCGGGCCAACAAATAAAAAGGCTACAAAGAATACTCAACTAGAACAAAATAAGCAAGTAGAGATTCATTGGATGTTGAGAACTGAAATATACCCAATGGCATCGATTTATTTGCATAGTTATGAAACTTTTTGTATAACTTTAAATTTAGCAATTAAATGGCTATGGAAAGAACTACTATTCAACTGAGTAAAGTGATGTCTTCATTAAATGTTTGTCCAAATCCGAGACACATGTCCTAATTTCTTGTTGATACTCAGTAACCAAGAAGTCAATATGCCCTTGTGCCCAATGAGTAAGATGGCGCAAAAACCTATAGAAACTGAATTGGCAAAGGCAAGAAAAGCAAAATTCACAAAATTCAATTAAAGTTAAACTAAACAAGCTTCGAACAAATGCGCTTAGCCCTGTCCATTTCGGGGAGGAGCATCAGCAACAGGAAGGCAGGAAAACAGGGAAACAGGAAGCTTTGCCGCTTGTCAAAGGAGCGGTAACTGGACGTTTGCTCCATCGGCTGCATGTGGATGTTTTGTAGTGGCTGTGGATGAGGATGTGGATGTGGATGAGGAGGCGCTGGGATGGATGGATGAATGGTCGACGGATGGTGCGATGGGCGGACAGACGTAGACGATATAGATGGATGGCCGTGCGTATGGGCTAGTCTTTTGGTTAGTTGACCCAATAGATGGATGGACGGATGGATGGATGACTGCGTCGCTGATGCTCCTCCAATCCTCCGTTTCTCCGTTCCTGCTCGTCTGGCTGCCAACAGGAAACGGAAGCTGCTAAAACAAACGCTGTGTTTAGTTTGTTCGGCCATCCGGCGCGTCGTGCTTTTCTATTTGTATTTGTATTTATTTGCCGCTCTTTTCTATATTTTTTTTTAACTTGCCTCTTTGCCCGAAGTTGCTGTCTCCATTGTTGTTGTTATTTTAGGCAAGAAATTCGATTTACTAGCTGATTGCTGTTAGCGCGAACAAAACAAAAAGGGAAATCACATTCTGACGGAGTCGAATACTTAGTACCTAATGTCCTTACCAAAAGAGGAATTAATGTAACCCTTATTAAAAAAAAAAATTATAAATTAATATAATATTTCTTTCCGTTGAAATCATTGCAACATTCTTGCTTGTTGCCCTGGGGTGTTATAAGTACATTATTAAACAATTGAAAAGTTGAAGATATTGTACGATTATTATCCTCCTAAAAGAATCCACCCAGTCCAAGAAACTTTTATTTTTTCAGGATGCTGAGGCTTCCTCACAAACTTGTGCGTAAATTTAAGCGACAAGGCTAGGCGAATGGTTCATTGATTTAAAGGGCACATCGTAAATAAATAAAACGCCATAAAAGGTTCTTCCCCCCCCAAAAAAGCGGACACTGGACACTCCATTGGCATTGGCAGGCGTTTACCGAAAAAATGAACGAGGAAAAATGGTTGGGAAACAGTAAGGCCTGCACAAGGGACTGCACAAATAAATAAATAGAAGCGAGACGAAGGGCGGCAGACAATTAAATTTGTACAAATTGAGTGTAGAAATGTGGCAGGCAAAAGCACAAAACACCCAGTAATAACAGCAGTCGGCCAAAAGATGCCAGTCGATAGCGCATTTTTATGGCAATTTAAAGCACTTCAGCCAGGAAATTGGAGCACAGAGTAACCAGGACGAGGACGACGGCGAGGACGATGTGCAGACAGCTGGGAAGGCAGACAGCCCATGGCAAATGATGCGCCCATTACGTGCACGTTGGTAAAATAGTTAATTTTATCGGCCGTTGGAGTAGAATATATACGAGCAAAATGTACTCACCATTCCGCCCCTCAATTGGTGGCGGACAGGCTTGACTTCATAACCAACCACATCAAATAATATGGCCTGGCCGAAAACTTACGCTCAATAAAGTAGCCCCTCGACTTGCTGAAACTAACTTCCATTGTACTTTGTGTGTGTGTTGGTGAGGGTGAGTGTGAGTGTGTACGCTGTGTTTCTCCGGCTTTCGGCCAAGTTCAATAGATATATAAAGATATATACACAGAAGAAGGCCAGAGCCTGAACGAGTTTGCGAATGCAGCCAACTGAAGAGGTGCGCTCATCCGTTCATTTATTCATTCATTCAGTCATTCATTTTGAACCGTTCATTGGTTAGTCAGTCAGTTCGGCAGGCAAGGCAATCATTCAGCCAGCTCTCGCGATTCGCTTTTCCCGCTTTTCCGCCCGCTTCCTCCGTTTCCCACACCCATTTTCATTTCCACTTCCAATGCCAATGCTAGGCCACGTCCACGTCCACGTCGACGTCCACGGACATCCAAGTCCATCTCTATTTAGATGTCGGCCAGCAGAAGCATCATTTTCTATAGTCGCTTCTATATACGAGTATGTACGCATGCACCCTGGGAAAAAGCAATGCTAAAAATTCGAAAACGATTACAATTTAATATAAGTGCAATTGTCTCATTGTTATTTTGGGGTACTCTATAGAAAATTTCGCATAAATTATTTGAGCTATTTCGAAAAAATAAGAACAAATTTAAAGTTACCTTTAAAATGTTTTCAAAGAAATTTGTTTTTCGAATAAGTTATGCTATTTAGATTTCAACTAGACATGATTCTTAAACAATCGTGGATAATTATAATTCCTTTTAAATATAGATATGGATTTCTGTATTTAATAAGTCTTTGTAAGTAAAAAATCTATGTAAAATATTTATTTTTCAATATGAGATAGAAGTTTTTTCGAGTGCAAATACGTATCACATGCGAGCATAAGCAGTCCCCAGTTAGCAATAGCGTTCGTCACTCGTTAACTGAATCGTGTTTGCCTTTCATTTCCATCTGGCAGTGCTCAGGATCCGGCACCAGGAGCTCCAGTTCCATCTCCAGTTCCGTGCTCGAACTCATCCTGCTCCTGCTCCTCATCGTGCTCGTCCCTGCGTTTTTATTGTATATTGTTTCTTATGCGCTGTTTTATTTGCAACTTTGTGCGATGAAGAAGGAGTCGTGGGTGGGTGGCTCCGCTTGCCAATGCCGGCCAAGGGATTGGCATCCAGGACCCATCCATCCCGTCCTGCGTCCTGCCATCTTCTTAAGCTGTGATGCTCGTTCGTGCACGCGCTCTTTTGGTCGCTCCAACCGTTACAGTTTCAATTCATTTCTAGCATATTTTCATTTGAATTCATATTTTCTTAACAAAAGTTTTGTGGGTATATACAGACATACTTACATATATATGTGCATATATATTCACAGTTCTTGCCACCGTTTTACAGTTCCGCATTGGGACGGATGATGGGGTGCATGGAAACTTTTCATTCTCTGCATCAAATGAGGCAGAAAAAATTTATACAAAGGCAAACGTCAAGTTTGAATCACTCAAACGTAACGGACGAGAAATTGAAAAGGAAGCTGCAACAAATGTTTAAATAAATATTAAAAAGTAAAATGCTCACCAACGACGGCGATGGAGGACCGTGGCGAATAAGGTAAACGGAAAAGTTGAAGGTAGTATCCGCTCCCTTTTTTTGTATTTATTTTTTTGGGGGGTTGTGCTGGAAAAATTCCACAAGGAGCAGCGAATGATGCTAATGAAATAAATCATATGGAAATATGCATAAATCAAATTTCGCCGGCGACAGCAGGAGCTCTATACCCATAGGCAAATCCATAGCTATGGATACAGCTCGACATTGTGGCATTGTGTAATGGCTGCGACGAAATGAAGGAAATGATCGGTTAAAATAACAACGCATATCGATTTCCACACAATTGCAGCGTCGACGACAATTGCGAATAAATTGCTTGATTTGGCCAAATAACCAAATAACCGAGCGTATCATCGCGCACCAAAATGGCCATAATAATGGCTCACACAATGACTCCACTCACGATTGCCGACTACCGCACAGCATTTGCCCCACAAACCTACCAGTTGTACGGCCGTATAGCCCATACACCCGTACAACGGTCGGTACTCATTGTCGCATCCTGTACAGCCATGTCGTGCGGCCTGACATGCCGCACGGCTCAGCCCCCATCCTCACCAGGTCGCCCCTGAAAATTCATAAGAATTGCCACAAATATTCATATATGGACTGGCGACACGCACACGGGCCAATAAACGACATGGCATACACCCAATAAACGTTCCCCCATCCTCGAAAAGTGGCGCCCGGATCCGGATTCGGATCGCCGGAACCCAGAAGCGGCGTACAATTGCACGGAAGTGTCATCGCCAAGTGTCGTCGAGGCAATAGGCATGTTGTCAGGCCAACTTCAGTCAGTCATTCACTCAGTCAGTCAGCTCGTCATTCAGTTATTCCGTCAGCCCGTCATCTCGTCACTCCGACACTCAGGATCTGAGGCGGCAAACCATCGACGTTGTCGTCGTGCTGCACAATGGCAATAATAATCAAATTGGAAATATTTCCATCACCTTCAATTTGGCTCACAACCCTGCGGTGTTTGCAAATTACACGACATGACGTATAATTTGAGGACTGCATATTTTTACAATTCGCCTTTAATGGATTGCATAAATTAGATTTTATTGCAGGCAATATCATCATAATTGATATATGATGACTAGATTTGTGCAGACAAATAGAGTTGAACAAAGATATCAAAAACATTAAATAATTTCAAGAAAAACGTTTTTTAATGTGACAAAAACATTGAACTTGTCTGAAAACATATCCAGCGTTCTCAAATTTTGAAATCATTATCTTAAAATCACAAGTAAATTGTTTAATTTCTTTAAGTGTGCATTGCAATATTATAAATTAAATATTTAAAATAATAATTAAATGAAATACCACTAATAAATCACATTTTTTTATGCCAATTCATTTGAAAGACTCAAAACAATTTCCGCAATTGACTATAAAATTCAATTGTTTACAAAACAATGCCATGCAGAATGTGTGGTTAATGTTTGGAGTTGAACAAAAGCATCTTAATAGAATTATTTCTGCTCTAAAATGCTGGCATCAAAAGGATTCCATACCATTTAAACAGGACATTGTGCTTAATTTAAAGAGTACGTATTTGGTTGCTGGTCTTTTGACCAATAACTATGTGTTTGCTATGTCAATGAAGAAGACAATTAGCTTATTTATAAATTTATAAACTTCATTTGAAAAAAAATGAAAATGAAATTAGTCTGATGCTTCTCGTCTATGGATATTTCCCATTATGGCATCAAAAGGATTCCATTCCCATTGTGCAGCCTATGGCACATTTAATTTTAATATTCTTCTACACATTTGGCCCGACACCCTTGGCCAATTTGCGCAAACACGGCCAAGAACAAGTACGCCATGATATGTGTGCACAGTCGAAAAATATTCGCATACCATACATGGGGCGTATGGGTAATGTGTAGGTTTCGCACACAGCCATGTTTGTTTGCATGTATTTTTGCGGTATATTGACATTTTTGGGCGTAACACCCAAAAATAAGCCAAAAAAGGAAAGCAGCCAATGCAAAATAAAGAAAAAATTTAAAAAAAAGTAGGGGAAAAAAAACGAACCGAAACGCCAAACACTCTCACAGCAAATTCGAGACGCGTCACACATTGTAAAATCCTGCGGCATCGGTGTCCTTGAACGTGTCGCTGCCACGAGCGTGCCCCCTTACCACCCCCTCCTCCCTTTATGCCCCACTCCACTTTTCATCCTGCAACGACTCCGTCCGTGGATGCGACTCCGGCTTTTTTGGCAGCCAGCTTAGCGGCCGCAGCAAAGCCGCAAAACGTCGACGTTCCTCTGGCAGCGTCACGCTTTTCTGCTTGCCACAGACTGTCGCCCGTTTGGGGAAACTTTCTGCGGCAGGCATGCTTTTAATATTGCAATTGGGTTAGCTTAGCTCTGCCCCGAGAGCGCAAAAATATGAAACGAGGGCCGGGCTCCAAGCTACCATCTCCTGGTTTTTGCGACTCCAACCGCCCGTCTCCATCTCCATCTCCATCAGAAACCTCAGCTCAAAAGCCGATCCCGAAAAAAGGGGGGAGGGAGCCAAACAATTGGAATTTCATCCGTTGGCATTGAAACCCACTTGCTGCTGCAGAGAGAAAAAACCAATATCAGAAATGGAAGAGCAATCTACGTTGCTTGGCCAATATTTTCCTATCAATAGTGTACACATGTGGCCAATTCCGAAACGGTATTTGAAAGTAACCATCGTCTGAAATACTTACTGAAATTAATAGTAATTTCCGTGGCTTGTGCTTAGTAGTTGCTTGATTTCCTTGGAACGTTGTGTAATTGCTTTAATTAAGTGCTTGTTGTACCAGTTTAGTTGGGTCCTTTTTTTATGACTCGACAAGAACATATTTTCTCTGTCTGTGCTCGATCCAAGACCTCCTAGATGTGGGCCCTCGCCTTTGCTCTTCGGTTGGCTTTTGAAGTCGCAGCCAAAATGTCTGACATACAGGATAATGACGCGTTGTCAACCTTTTCGCTGGCAGCGGCTGTGAATTTATGTATTTATCGTCACCATCAATGATGTTGTTGCTGCGGCTTTTGTTGCACGACGAGCAGTGAGCCGCCAAGGACACCGAAAGGACGCAAAGGATGAGGCACTCACCAAAAGGTTCATATCACCTTGAGTGTTTCGTATCTCGAGACTCTGACTGACTGTCACACGCTTAGCTGGCGTGCTTAAATATGGATATGACACAGCCCGCCCGGCTCGATTTGGCCAGACACAACCAGATGCCCTCTCCACCGATTTTGGCCATAATTCCAACCCTCACGTCGCGTCGAAATCTATGTAAGCGGTTATGTAAATATACAAATGTGTTACAAATAATAAAAGCGTACGTTGGCTTAGTAAAGTGTTAAAAAGTACTAATGAATTGGTTTGATGATTTCATAATTTATGCATTAGAATGTAAGTTATATCTAAACAATTGTCATTGTTTCTTTGATATGCAAAAAACATAACAAGATTTAAAGCTCTTTATAGAAAATATTTTGCCATCTAAAACATCTTATACAGAAAGTGGTGATTGCTAGAAAATTCCAGGCACAATTGATAGGCTTTAAAGGGATATATCCACGTAACTGCTGCTATTATTTTGAACGCAGCTGTGTGGGAGTGTGAGTGTGCGATTTTAATGTGGGACCGAAAAACGTTCGTTGATTTATTATGGCATGTGGCGTAGATTTCGTTTGTGATAAATATGCTTTCAAATTAATAACGCTCCGCTCATGAATAATTGGAGGCGAGTCCACGCGTGACATTTGTTGTTTAGCCGGGATGCAACAAAGCCAACAACACAGCCCGAATACGGCAACAGTCAAATATTGAAAGCTCAGGCATGCCATCATGTATTAAATTGGTCTGGCTGCCATGCGAGTGTGTGAGTATGTGAGTGTTTGTGCTGCGACCAGGTGTATGCGGCTTACTTAGCCTAAATCCAACTAGACACACACACACGCGGATAACACCACACACACACACACACACACAGAAAGAGCGAACCACAGAGACAGGACATCCCGAGCATAACAAACATTTTTGCGCTGACTGTAAATAAACAAAAGCCAAAAAGTACAATGGCGGGAAATCCTGATGCGAATGTTCGAATATGGCAAACAGTGAGCGTCGCAGGACCTGCAGTCCTGCAATCCTGCCATCCAGCCGACCAGGCTAGTGACTCCTGGCTAACGGTTGTAGGCCATATCCCCTCGGCCCCCCCGCTGTGCCGCATTATTTATGCATTTCCATGGTCAACATATGTAGTATGTATGGAAGGACGGCATTGTTGTAGTGTAATGTAGGTAGTGTGTGCGAGTCGTTAGGTAGCTACCAAGTAGTTAGTCCTCTCCCCACATATCCCCCCTTCCTGCCCCGATCTCCCAGTTTTCCCAGCTTTCCCCACTATTTTCCCCATTTTCCCATTCGAATGGGCTGCGGTTGTTGGCTGCGCCTAACATTTGTTGTAACTACCAGTGCATGGCATTGTTAGCGGTAAATTGCACTCATCTATATGTACTATTGGCCCCAAACTCCACTCTCGATGGTCTGGCCATCACTGAGAATAAAGTGCCGATGAAATTGGTCGGCAATTAAGGCAGTTTTCCAACCAAAAATCATTTGCATGCGTCTATTCAATATGAAGTTAAAGCTTTAAAAATACTTAAGGTTCAAGAACTTTGAGCTAACATTAAATGTAATGTTATTGGTCAAATAGCTTATATAAATATATAAATGCATCTTCTTTTATTTAAGCATTAAATATACTGCGGCATGCTTCTGCATGAAAGTAATAAAAACTGCCAAGATGCAGCCAAAAATAACTATTAATAAAATATTTCTTGATATAATCGAAGATATTAAACAGAATTCATGTTAGTAGATATGTTCATAAAATACGCTATAAAAAGGCGAATGACCAAGCAATTTTTGTCCGATTTGTGCAGTTCTTTTTTTGCCGTGTGACTGGTGGAACTCTCAAAATATCAGTGGAATAACAGCAAATAGTCCGCTTTGAGCATGCGACACTGTCAGCCGCAGCAGCAGCAGCAGCAGTGGAGCACCTAAACCGGCGGCAGTTGCAGCGGCAAAAGCAGACGTTGCCTGCCAGCCAGCTAGCTAGCCAGCCGGCAGGCAATTCATTTTGTTACCTGGGAAAAATTGCATGGCATGGCCATGGCATACCGTCCGACTGCAGGACTCTCCAGGATTGCGAGTGCAATTCGGGGCTGGATGAGAGAAGGCGGGGCGGAGCGGTAGTAAACTGGAACTGGGGTGGCCTCTAAGCTGGCGTACGTGTGCACAATATGTGATTTTTGTTTCCAACGATTTGCACACGGGAGCAGGGGACTCAACCTATCGGATTCTCGGGGAGATTCCGAGTCCCCGATTTCGATTCCGATTCCGATTCAGATGCGAGTCAGGCCAAGTCAAGCCCGGTTTGGGCAATCACAGCAGTTTTAAGGCTCCTTGCAATCATTGCGCACAATAAACAAACGAATGACGAGCCTTTAACTGACTGCCCATGACCAAAATAGATGGCAGCGGGCAGACAGGCAACTTGCTTAGCCGCACGGACTGCACATGACAGACTCTGTGGGTCCTGTAAACATGGACCACATGGTAAAAATTAAGGATGTGAAAAAAAAGGCTTGGAAAACGAGAAAGCCTGGGAAATTAAGTGCAGAGTTTTTAATTAGTAACTGCTTTTCGGGGCATATTCACCGGTAAATTGGGGGTGTCTATTAACTGGCATCGGGGAAATATCTTGCGCCAATTTACAAAAGCAGTCATTGAGAGACAGCTGTCTGCCAGCTATGATGTGCAGCAAATTGCGAGGACCGAATAGCTCGGAAAACTCGAGGAAAACTCTGAGGGAAAAGCTTTGGCTTTGCAGGGTCGCCTGCAGTCGCATGTGAATTGCTTGTCTGGGCTGTCGTACCTATGCCGCCCTTACCTTTTTGGCTGAGTACATTTTGCCAAACAACTGCGACTTTCCTGGCCTATTCCTCTATATACGTATATCCATGCCCGGCCATTCCACCTGTGGGCGGGAAACTTGGCCAACGTTGCGTATGAGCAATGCACTGGCACTGTTCATTGTGTGCATACGTGTGGCATGTCGGAGTTTGCCGCTCCGGCTGCTCACTTTGCTGGCTCCACGTTTTCTGCTGGCGGCCCTAACAACCAGTTTGGCACTGCAGCAACCTGACCGCCGTGCCACGCCCCCCATTCCCTGCCGGCAACCGCCCACTTTGCCCCAAAAATCACACAGCACAAAGCCAAAAGTACAAACACACAAACAAACAGGCGCACGGGGGCCACATGGAGCGAAATGAAGGGCTCACCAAATTGAGACTTGGTCATTGGCATCAGAGATGGAACTTGGAACTCGGAACTCGGAACTTGGCTTGGCTTGGCTTGGATTGGCCTGAAAAATGCAGACCGTCAATTTCATAAAGTTATTAACGCAGAGAAAGAAACGACGACATATTTCATTTACTGATTTGTGGGTTACCTAGAAAATGTAAGTATTTTCTTACTGAGCAGGAAAAGCTATTGTATTGTTCATAAACGATGTGTTTATGTGAATAAGAATAGCTTTACAAGCTGTTAAGTCTTTTCTTTTCTTTAAAGGGCGAACTTTAACTAGCAAACCTGGTAGACAATATATTTAGTTAAGTGGACTAAATGCTATACTATGATATGATAAAGTTTTTAAATCTCAAAGAGAGCAAATTATCCTTAAATTCGGTAATAGACTTTAAATAGTCATAATTTATTTTGCTTTTAACGAGATAACTCCTTAAATTCGTGCTCTGTAAACTTTGGAACTCGCACGAAGTGTCAAAAGCCGGGGCAGAGGATTTTTCAAAATGACTTTTGCGTACGTCGATTTCAAATTAAACTTTGGCCTTTTATGGATGGCAATCATAAAAACCGGGGTCACATCAACTTGCCAAGTTGGCGGAATTCGGAGCTCGAGAGTTCCTAAGGCACGATTCGGCGTGACTGAACGGCATCTCTATACATATAGTGGATATATAGATGGACGTCGAGGAGCAACTTGAAGGCATGTTGTTATGTCTATTGTTGTTCCACTTGTTGTTGCTGCTGTCCAGTTGATGCTGCTGCTGTTGCTGTTGCGTTTTGCTGTCGTTCAGCCTTGACTGTCTCATCTCTCGTCTCAGGCGTGCGCTCAAACTGCATTTTACGAAATTTCACCATTCAATTGCCATTCCCAGAACAAAAACGAAAAACAGAGAAGCACAAAAAAAAAAAAAAAAAAAAAATAGAAGGAAAAGTGGACAGGACGAAGGATAAAGGTTGCAGGGGCAAACAAGCAAAAAACTAGCAAAAGGACATGCGGAGCACTGAGAGTGCAATCGCATGCATGGGCTCGGCAATTCAACCGCCCCCCAGCCACGCCCCACGTGCACGCCCCTGCCACGCCTGCCATTTTCAAATGCAATAACAAAAATTTTGCTCGTTTTTGATTTTCAATGTTTTTTTTCTTCGTACCCCCCAAAAACCCCCCCAGTTAGTCAGCCAGTGTGTTGTGCTGACTCTTTTAGTTTTATGCACGTCGACTGCACGAATTGGCAGCTTGTCTCTTTGGATGTCAGTCAGCCTGTTTTCTGCTGAGCCTTTTGAGAAAAGTGCCATTTAAACTTAAATATAGACATTGGCTTTTTGCAGGGGGGGCTCTTGAACCGGAGGGGGGGACATTCCGATTTATAAGCATTTGCCAGTTGTTGTTGATTGAGTGTTTCAATGAAATTATCAATTGTGCCAATTTGGCAACCTTACTGACTTACCTTCGATTATTCGACAGCATTCGGCGTCGATGGATTGATGGCCAAAAAGAGTGTTTTCACTGCTGGCCAACTAATTAAATGCCCCAGAGACAATTAGCCAAATGGTTTTGTCGCATTTTTGTGTCATAATTTTGGCACAGCCGCCGTCCGGTTAGTCGCTAATGGCAAATGAAAAACTAAAATTGTTTTCATATTAACACACGCAGCCTATTCGCATAATTAGTTGGATTGGGGAATATTGCATAATGAAACTGCCATTGCAATGCAATTAAAAGCATATAAATTTTGTGATCCTCGCCGAAATTATCATTATGCAATCCGCATTGCGGGCCGACTGGCTGCTGGCCAGCACAAGTGTACAGCACATGGTTCTATATTGAAATTAAAGAAATATGAAATTAAATTTGCATAAAATACACATAAATGCACTTAATAATAAATCTGATAAAAGGCACTGGCTGGGAGACCGACTGTGGTGCCATTGCAGATGCGGCTCATTAACGTGAATAAATTAAACATTTTTTCTTTTTCATTGGCAAATTACAGACTTCACACGGCCGGGGACAAGCCGGCTGACGACCGTCTGAGCCAATTTATTTATTGAACAACTTTTAACGTTCCAGGAAAGTATTTATCGAGCATTCCGGACCAACACAAACGCATTCGAGCACTTCTTTGTGGGTCTATTTGTGCAAGGATGACCAATTAACCTGGGGTCCTGATTACGTGCACAATTTATTAAATTTCAGGTTTTCATTTACAGGAGTAGCAACTGCTACTACGCAGCTAAGATTCATTTTAAAAATAATAAAAAAAATATTTAGAATCGATAGTTATCAGTTGAAGTCATCCATCACTCGGTTGTCAACAGTGCGTATGATTAATGAGGCTAAAAATAAATTACCAAATTTGGATTACACTTCAAATAAAATGAAAATAAGAACTTAAAAAGAATAACTTATTTAAGTCTGAACTGATTTTCCGTAACTTATTTTTAAAGGTATCGAATTAAAAATTGCCATTGCAAATCGTTTTTACCACTGAATTATTAACTGGTCAACGGTGCGTATGATTAATAAATTATATTAAAGTCAAAAATGGTTGTCATGGCTGTCAAATGAATTCAATTTAATTTCACAAATAATCAAATTGGATTAAAACCTCTAATTAGTTGCGAATGATGATTATTCACAATAACAAAACTGATCGTAATCCGCATTATCGAAGAAATTAAGAAAAAAATCGTTTGATTCTCAACCAATCGTTCTTGAAACTGGCAAGTGGCAGAAAAACAAGCAAGTATAATACAGATACAAAGAGCAAACAATCAATCGTTTTCCTGCCAAATAAGGACCAAGAGGACATCGTTCAAAAAGGGACAAAAAGGAGGAGTGACAAAGAACAGTTGCGATAATTGCTCGTAGATGTTAACGAGACATTGAAAAAGGGTTATTCCCAGTATAAAGTCATGGTGTAAACAGAAAACGCAATGGATTGTGATTAAAGAAGTAACACTGTTACTAAAAAATCAATATAAACCAACCATTTTGTATTAATTTCAAATATTAACTTACATTCTACGTAAAGTATTTTCCAGTTACTGGCTATGAAAGATACATATAACTACGTCGAGTACGCCTTTGTGGGTACGTAATCTTTCGAAAGAACGCAAAACGAACTCCAGAGTCACGGCCACACATCATTCGTTTCAGCAATCTCAATCTCAAGTACTTTCAATTCATTTCAAATGCTGCCATTGATACACTCGAAAAACGAAAGCTTTTCCACTCCAACCGATGAAATTCACAAGTCGCATAATATTTAGAGAGCAAGGGCGCTCTCAAACAAGAAACAAAAACCCAAAAGGGGGGTGGCTTTGTTTTTCCGGCAATAAATCAAGTCGGGCTGCTCGTAGGTCTGGCCCCAAACCGAATGACAGCTTATTGGCTTTGGAATCATCCAATCCAATCCGATCCAATTGACGTTGACGTATATCACATTATCATGGCAGCGGTAAAGTCATGACAATAAATGCTGCCATTGTACACGGTTTCAGGTATTTGAAGTGCTTTAAACTGAATTTCAATAAGGGGCGTGGTATGGGATTTTCAATCTCAAGATGGCTGATGAAAATTATGACCGAGCTAGACTTATAACTTTTGTCTAGAATGGCCTGAGTGCATCTCAGAAATTTATTCAGGTAGCAACCATAAATTGTGCTTAAAAAGCTAAAGTTGTAGAAAAACAATTACGTCTATAATGGGTTTGATTAAAATTGAAAGATTTTATTTTATTTATGGTCTGAAAAACCTTTTTGGATTATTCTAGGATTATTTTGAAAAGTCTGAGCCAAAATTTAGGTTTGGGAAATGAAAATCTTGGGACACTTAAGAGATCTTTTTTGCTGAATTCAAATTGTGGTGAATATTTTGTATATCATACTTAAAGTATTTATTTTCATAGACATTTTTCTACTTTTCTACATTAAGACTGTGAATTATATGTGAAATTTAAGTCTACTTATGTAAGATTCTACTGAAATGCACTCGAAGTGTTGCAAGCCTTGCCCATTGACTTCAATTGTGACTCTGGACCTAATCATTTAATTATCGAATATTCAACGAACGTTAAGAATTTTAGTTATGCAAATATCTGATCAAAATTATTAATATGCCCCACACCAAAATCGTTCTCTAATCACGGCATCCAGGTGACTTTGGCCTGGCCGAGGGATTTATAGACACTCTGATATCTCATTTGCCATTCTGCACTCACCGTTGGCCAATCAGTGCCTAATTAACTGGCCAACTGGCCGTGAAGAGGGCATTCAAACGGATCCTGGCCGGTCTAAAATATGCAAGAGGCAATGTGTCAGGGTCAGGACCTGTCTTCATCTCCATCTCCGTCTGCGTCGCCTACGTTTGCATTCTGCCAGAATGCCAAAATGCCAAAATGCCCGAATGCCAAATTGGTCATGCCCGAGTGCTTATCAAATATTGTCAATATGACACACAGCTGTGACATGTCCGCAAGTTGGTATGTGTTTGTGTATGTGTATGCGTATCCCCATTGCATTGGTAATCGTCTTGTGGCCCCCAGGACCTGTGTATATATTTGAAATTATCATCACTTGCTACTGATGATGGGCTTAATTATTGCATCACCTGTTAATGGAAAAATCAGCCAGCTAATTATGCACGCATGCTGCTCAGTCAGGTTGATTTTACTACACCACGGCCACTTAATTGATGGTGAGTGTGCTGCTGCGAAAAGAGTCGAAACAAAAGTTAATTCAATCATAAAAGCGGGCTATAAACTATAAAAAAAATCAAGGGGGAGGCTGGGAATCGGAAAAACTCTTCACGCTTACCCATAATTCTGCATAAAGTAAATTGGGAAATGTATGATAAATGACAGGGCTGCAGATCGCGGCAACAACAATAATAACAAGAATGCACAACAACAATGAGTGCATGTGGAAGGAAAGAAAAATTGGTCGGTAGGAAAAACCCTGTGAAATATTAATGCGCCGGCATATAAATAAAATAAGTAGTAATTGTGGCTAGTGGAGGGTTCCAGCACTCAGTCCGTTTTTCAGAAGTTCCCCTCGAAAAGGATGAAGGATGTTCGGTATGGTGGTGGTTATCCGCTGCCCGTTGGCCATGTCTTTGCACAAAAAGTTATGAAAATTGCATTTTAATCTGAAAACGAATTGTTTATTATTTCGCTGAGGTTTAAATTTGTTGAAATAATTGCATCGAGCGGGCGGCTGTGTGGGTGGTTGGCTGTGGGCTGAGTGGGTGGTAGGGTGTATGGGTGGTTGGGTGGCTGGGTGGCTGGGTGAATTGGTGGCGAATTGAGAGGAAACGGCAATGGAAACGGCAACAATTGGAGGCAGCCAGGACGAACGAGAACGATGGCCACAGGAATACACAACAATGCCATATAACCAAACACACATGCAGAGCGGTTCACAATTGCCGGACAAGCCAGGGGGCGGCATGGCGCAAGGGGGCGTGGCTGGCGCAGTGACTGAGGAGGGGGGGGAGGGGGCAAGGACAGGAGCTGGTATCCTGGCTCAGTCCCAGGGCCTTGCTCCGGCATCGGCGAACAAAGAACGGGGCAAAATTGTGCATGTAATCAGTTTCAAGTGTGTGCTGCAAGAGGGTTATTCGAGAAAGCCATTCCGTTGCCCCACTCCCCAAACTTGCGCCCCGTTTCCACTGCCCTTTCCAGCCCCCAATCCCTCCTGCCCAGCACCAGGACACGGCGCTTGTCATCTGAAAAGTATGCAACGTTGTCGTCGTGGACGCGACTTTGTTGCTGTTGTTTTATTTCGCCTTTGCCGTGCTTGCCATCACATACCGCACATCGAGATTCGGATGCCGGTCGTTTTGGGCAGGTAAAATCCAGGTGAATTGACTGGCGGAATCCAGCTAACTGCTCTAAGTAAAATAATTAGCGACGCTAGCTGCACAGTGAACCAATTGCAGCAGGTCTATGGATCAATGGCTCATATTTATTTGTTCTTTTTGTAGGACACTTCAAGTATCTAACATTATGCAAAAATGCTATATTAGTCATTTCTGGAAATATAAAGTTTTGCTGTAAAATAAGCGGTACCACTGCGTCGAATCCTTTTCACTCGCTCCGTACTTTCTTGCTGGTCGTGTTGCTGTTTTATGCGCAAAAATTGATTTTTATGCACTTTTCACTCACACCGGGGCACCGGCTCACACCGAAACATACACACGCACACAAACACGTATGAATTATTGTTCATAAAGTATATTTTATGAAAGCAACGACTCACAGCAAATTATAAGGTATTAAGTGAGCATGGATGGCGTTCGCACGTATCCGCCGTTTCCTGCATGAGTGTGTGTGAGCGCTGTGTGCACGTGTGTGTGTGTGTAAGTGCTGGCCCCAACAACTTCTAGCATTACTCCACCGTTCGACAATAAGAACAAAAAAAAAAAAAAATAAAGCAAAGGGCGTTGAAAAAATGTCATAAAATATGAGTGCATGCTCTCCAAGCGCCCGTATTACAATAATTGCAAAATTGTGTAGGTGAAAGATTCTGAAAAAATGATTTTCCTTTAAGTTGCCTGGCAAATTGAGTAGTTGCTCGCACACACACACCAGCAGACACACACACACTGCTAATGAAGGCGTTAAGAAAGTCATGGGAACTCCGCATGTCGCCCCGCCAAAAGGACTCCCCTCCAGAATTCTTGAGCACGGCCAGCCAATTACGGGTACGCGGTTCTCGGGCTCGTTACGCAACGTGCTAAAAATCAAAACTCCATGAAATAAACCAATTTAAAAAGTTCAAAAACTAATTTTGCGCTTAGTTTGTCTGATAAAAGAAGACGACGATGTTGGCATCGCATGCTCATACAAGACGAAAAAAGTCCACCTACCAACCAACCAACCAACCATCTACGAACTCATCCTCGAGTGTGTCAATGTGCTGCTCGCTCGGTTGGCAGGGACGGCCTTTAAATCGTTTTCTGGAGGGGGACAGTTTATTTTCATTATTTTTTTTATTTTTTATCAAAGTACTAGGAGAAATACCTAGATATTTTAAATTAAAATGTTTGCGGATGAGTGCATTTGGCTGACTACGTTTAATTTGCACTGAAGTGCGTGCATTTTTTCCATACAACATAACAAATTGCTATAATGGGAAAAAGCGATATTGATGTTTTTGTTAGTATAATTGCTTATTTTAAATTAAAGAATAAACAAACATTTAAGGCTGCTTAAAATTCCTTAAAAATATTGCCTACAAAATCGCAACTTTTACCCTCAGTATTCACTTCAAAACCTTATAAGCTATTATAAAAACTACTTGTTTTTGATTCTTTTTTACAATCGGTTATCCTGAAACGATATCCTTGAATACGTCCCTGTCTGAACTTGAGTGCTAGTGTGAGAATGAGATGTAGCTGCAGCAGTTTGCTTTCGGGTTTAACACACAGCAAAACATGTAAAACTTCTGGCGTTGTCAACGCCGCTGCTGCCAGGAGCGCATTTAAATATTTAAACGACAACACGTGTGAAAACATTGCCGATGCCATTGGGCTTCAACTCCCACTCGCCGAATGTATATATGTATATACGACAGGTAAACCCGCCCACTTTCGTGCCAATACATATGTACACCTTAAATCGCAGAGGTCGATCGGTGAAGAGAACTGCTCACTGCTCACTTTTCACTTTATTAATTGCACAAGTTTGCAATTGTTTTTTCTGTCACTTTATTTTTATCGCAAGCGCACTCTATAAGTGAGTGTTTGTGTGCGTTTGTACGAGTGTGTGTGTGCGTCAGCTCAAAGTTGCCAACTGCAATAATTTTTGCGACTTCAGCGATTTTTTTTGCCACTTGAACGCGTAGAGACAACCCTCAGCATTTGCAGCGGCAGCCACTCAAGGTGGAAGGACCCCCCTGTATTTTTATCCCCATACCGCCCTTTGTAATATTGTAGCATTTGTCTTTTAGTGGAAATCTCTTTTTGAGTGTCTCTCGCCGTGGGAAGGAGGAAGCGCAGCCGGAGGGAAGGAAAATCGTGGGAAAAGGAGCCACAGCATACACATACAGATCTATGCAAAAAAATAGTTTGAAATGATACATATTTCAAAAAACTTTATTTTTGTACATAAAAGTAATGAAAGGGTTCTTTAATCAATTTTCTGATTAGTAAATTTGATCCAAGTACAAAACACAGATATAAAAATTTAAGTCAAACTTTTTATACTTCTTGTTTTTGGAACCATTTTTTTCGAATTTAAAAAGTTCTATAGAATTCGATAGCTTTGACAATAATAGCAATTTGTATTTTTTCCATTACCTCATTTATCACATATGCATCCTGATTTCAATTACTTTTTCTTTCATATAATTCGGCTCTTTGACGCGAGTACAAAAACATTTTTAATTGATTTTAAAGCTGACTTTCCGTTTTTTTTTTCCCCGAAACTTGTTAACGCTGCTATTTTTTCGTTCACATCTGTACATATATTTGCATATAAATGCTTGGCGGCATGGGGCAAAAAGCATTTGCATGTGAAAACAATTGTAGCAGCACCACACCTCCTGCCTCGCCATGAGCCATAAAATAAATAGCCAAAATGATAATAAGTTTAGACGTAGACAAAAAACTTCGAGCCAAATGAAAAAGTGCATCGGATTTGGCTGCAAAGCTTAAGCTGTTGTGAAATATGTGTGGCATGCTTTTAGGCTGCATTGCCAAAGAGAGCGGAGTGGTGGTGGAGAAAGACGGGGCGATGAGTGAGAAAAAGTGGAGAGATGTGGAGAGAAATGGGGAAAGGGCGCGAGAAAAAGAGAAACAAACAAGTTGGCAAGAGAAATGAAGCACGCACAAAGCCAAACAAATTTGATTTGATTGCTTTGTCAGAGCGGCAAAAAGGCGGGAAAGCGGGAAAATCGCTGGGAAAAGCGGTGTACATGGGATACATGGGGGATCACAGCGTGATAGCCCGGCTTGCGGTGTTTTATGGCGCCTCCTTTTTAATGGCTTAATGCTGCCGCCCAACAAATATAAAACAATTCGCATGCGACGCTGCCATCTCGCATTGGCAGCTAATTTCAGTTTATGTGTGTCATATTTCTTCTTCTTCACAGCCACACACACACAAGCGCATTAAAAGCCAAACCAGCATGACCCCCACTCGAAGTTGCCCCACCTGCAGCACCATCTTCTGCTTAACTTCAACTTCAGTCGCAGCTTCACCTAACAACTCACCTACCTGACACCCCCCAGTCCGCTCCACTAACCCATACCCTTTGACACGCCCTGGGCTGCCATTAACATTTAAGTAAATTGATCAGCACATTTAAATGCGATCACGATGATGATGGCGAACCACTGGGTCCAATTAGTGGCGTGCTGTGTGCCGTGAGCTTTGAGCTGCTGCTGGTAGCTACACGGTGAAAAAAATTATCAAACAAATGCTCATTTTACAAGTAAAAATATGGAAAATGTGTCCTCAAACTCAAGGATAATTAATAATACTTATCTATATGATCAAGGATCAGAGATGATGCTGAATAAACAATGAAAATAAATAATATTGTTTCTAGTTTCATAAATTTATAGCTTTCAAGGAGCATATAACTGTTATTCAAAATCTAAAGCAATTATTTTCAAGGTATTATCTTGGCTATCAAAAATTAAGTAGGCTACGAATTTTGGAGTAAAAATGCATACTATTTAAATCGCTCTTAAATGAATGAGCTATCTTTGAGTTATAGAAAGGGTAACCCATTATTGTTAATTAGTGTCAGCCTTATCTCAAACCTTTCAACTAAGTATTTTTTTTGGACAGTGCACCGCTTGGCTGCTGGGTGGAATGCAATGCTCACGACAGCCAACGTGCATTGAATATTTGCATATAAATTTCGGATGGAAAACACATAGTTTTGGACTCGTGGAGCGGAGCCAAGATATGTGCGGCTTTGGAGAATATGGCTATATGTCTGAATACATCGCTAGTCCCAAATCTGGTGGCATAAATTTCAATGGGTGGCCAGGGACTCGCAGGGCGCAGGGATTGGGGATGTGTTCGTAAATGCGGCGCTGATAGTCAACATATTGGATATAAATTTAGACGAACGTGACACAACTTAAGTCATAACCTAAATAAATATCACGCAATAATGAGGGACATTTGCGACAAAATAACAGAAACAAAATAACAAAATATCACAGAATACAAGAGAATGAAAAACAAGCAAAACGATGCCCGCCTGGCCTAATGTTTGATCATTTTGTTTGGCAATTTATTTTATTGGTTATTGCATTTTAAACCAAAAAAATAACGCCACGGACACGCACACTGCTGCCGTTGCTACGTGCGTCTCGCCATTTGTTTGTTTTTAATGGAAATCATTTTTGCATTTAACAACATAAACAGCCGGCCTCCTCCAAAATCCCGAAAGTGAGATGCTCAGTCAGTCACCCAGTCGCCCAGTCGGAGCAGCTAAAAAGTTCAGATTCGGTAAACAAACAAAAGATGGGGGCGATGCCGATGTCGATGGATGTCTGGCCATCTTATTATGGTAGAATGTCGATGGCAGCTGCACCTGTCATTGCTGAAATAAACGATAAACAGACATGGAGTTTTAAATTCTCCACCACCCACCACCCAACTCACAATGGCCACGAAATTTATGTTTGGGATCAAAAAGTTCCCTAACCTCTGAACTGTGCAGGTGTTTTGGAAACGAAATACCTCAGCGATGGAGGAGGTGCTGCGAGATTTATTGGCTCGACCAAAATATTGATGAATAAATTATCAAACGGTTATCGGGCTTATTGATAGACGAAAGGGGAAAATAATTTCCAGACGAGTGATAAGATCTGTGGGTAACCTCATTTTATAGCCATTAAGATACTAGTCTGTCTGGTTTTCATGCCAGTCCATAGCTCAATTTTATAGTTTCATTATAATGAAATAAACAAAATTTTTTAGAAGCCAAATGAATGATTTATCGTTACTCCTGTTTATCTATAACTATTTCTAGCTTCATGCTATTAAATATTTCCTTAAATTCGAATAACTTTAAGTCGGCATTTTCGCTTTAAATTGCAGTCCGTTTTGTCCGAACATTATTTGTTGCTTTAAATCCATTAATAAATAAAATATGCATATTTGATAGGTATTTATAAATGTGCATTCGAAAGCAAAATGATGGTCCTAACAGAGGAATTATTCACGTTTATTTAGGCAATTAGCTTTGATAACCTCTGTTTGTTTTAGAAACTAAGCATGTGCATCGAATGTCAAAGCAAGAATAATTACAAGATGTTTGATAAAAATCGAAAAATGATACTTTTCTAAAGATTTTCGATTGTTTGGAAAACGGTATTTGTCAGTAAAATTCATTTATGTATTCTTTCACCATTAGTACTTCAGAATTTTCACGCTTTTCTTGCCGTTACACAATTTTCCAGGAATCCCTTTGGATGTCATGGCTTAGCACCTCACTTGTCAGACATCAATATATGTGATTTATGTTGGGATCTCCAGCACCGTAACACCTCCCGTTTAGCCTCAATTAATTCCTCAATAATTTATTATGAGAGCAATAAATATTTGCTTTTTTTAATGCCTATTCGTGTTTTCCCATCCATGGTGCGTCTGTCAAACGGAACGCAACGCATGTGTCGTCTGTGTGGAAAAAAGTGATTTTATTTCGAATCTCGTTTTCATGGCTGGGCCACACATAATTCCATAAAATGACAGAAACATGTGTACAAATTTGTTGCCACAGACAGACTGAGATATCTACGCAATGTAACTACATTTGTTGCATCGCCAGTTGGCCATAAACAAATTCGAGGCGAATCTTCGAGCCATTCTTGTCTGCTTCGGCTTCAGATACAAATACAAGCGTACATGTGCATTTGCGCAGATACAGATACAGATGCAGAGGCAGAATGAAGATGCAGATGCAGAAATGCAGAGCTCCAGCTTCAGCTAAGCTGTTTACTTAAAGCCGGGGGCTAAAAGTGGGTCGTTTGCCGGTCGACTGAAGGCGGCTGGGAAAACTACTACTATGAAAACTACTACTACCACTACTACGACGATGTTGGGTCTTAAATGTAGCGAAACTAAGCTAAATTTACAGTTCAGCAAGCTTTTGATTGCTGACTGATGTGTTTATTTGATTTTAAATATGCCGCTTAAATATTTTGACTCTTTATCAGTGGGCATTAGTTCACTATGCTGCTTCCGTTGCTCCGTCTTTGTTTTCTTTGTCCAAATCCGAATGGGAGCGTTTTCTCAAGTGCCTGGCCAACTGGGTAAGCGGCTTAAACGCCTTCTTCTCGCTTATGGATTTTCGAGAGCGCACATTTAACAAATGATTACAAGCAGTGCAACAAATTGTTAAAAATAAATTATCATTTTATTATTATTTAAATGCCGAACGGAAACCGAGACCAGCTGGCACCATTTAAAGCGGAACGTCAGGGCCATAATTTAGACCCGAAAAAGCGTCGAGGAAAAGTGTGAAAAACGAGTGGAAAAAATCGACCTAAACGATGCGCACTTTTTACACTGCAGTTTTCCGAGTGTGCTGTATATGTATGTGTGTGTGTGTGTGTGTCTGTCTGTGCGTGTGTGTTGGTGTCGTCTGGAACTACAAAAGACCGCATTGTGTGTGATTTATACACCTTAAGCTTCGATGAACGCTATTACACAAACAGGCAGCGTGGAGCTAGAGGTGTCCCAGCTGCCCATTTTTTCTACTCCCTTTTATTTGGCAAGTTGGCGCATAGCCACCAGACAAAGCGGCAGACGCCGACGTTTGGCGGCGGCAATGAAGCCATAGCCATGAAATGGAAATGCATTCAAGTGTGTTTAAGCCGGTGCAGCTCCCCGCCGCCCCGGCGATCAGGCCAACTCCCACTCCCTTTTGGCCATGGCCAAATACGTATGCGACTTCAGATAAGACGTGCTCGATAGAGTCCACAGAAAAAATGAACTCATTTTACGCCTGCATCTTTGTGACTGTCGAGCCAACCTTTTCCCCATCCCGCTATCTATTACTTCGGGCACTGAGAGAAATAATGGTAATACTGTATTAAGTTTGAATTACAATATATTAAGTAAATATTTTCGACTATGAAGCACTTATCATGATCTATGAATATTTTTATTGTTAAAAAATAATAACTGTTTTAATAAAAACTTTTAAAGTAAATGTCTAAAGTCTTATTAAAAATTAATCATTATTTAATAAGTTAAATTTCTTGCCTCAGGAAATAGAGTACCATTTATGTGCAGTTTGCTTTGTTTTTTTATACATTTCTTTCAGTGTAGCTGTGTGTGTAGCCGGTTGACGTTAACAAGCACAAGCGTTCGACGGAATTGAAAAAAACCGTAGGAAGGAGTTTATCAAGTCAATTGAGACCTGCGACAAAAGACCAAGCACGGCAACAACAGTCGCCGCTCGTAAGCAGCAGCAGTGGCAGCAGTAAGAGGCAGCAGCATCATCAGACTGCTTTTGGTTGCAATGTCTGAATCATCAGCGTTTGGCAGCATTGTCGTGTGCATGTCGTCGGTATCTTTATCAGGCGAAGAAGCAGGCTCATAGAAGCAGCGCCACAAGCTGTGGAAGAAATGCGGAAAAAAATGCAGGGCGACAATATCATCGAGGAGGTGGTGGTTAGGAAATGCTGGCTGCAGTTTTCCACTCGCAGATTGGCGGACAAAGGCGAGACACAGTAATATCGGAGAGGAATCTAATTTGCATGCAATACGATTTTTGATAAAAGCTTTTACCCCAACATCAAATAAAACGACAATGCAACAGCACACTTCGGAGTGCACACTGCAGATGCGTCCGTGCTCCTCCCGCACTCGACTATTCATAAGAATAACAGCCAAAGCCAGATAAGAAAAGCCAAAGACAGATATAGATTGGGTGGCATGGGATGGGATGGGATGGGAGGTTTTCCTTGGGGTGGCGATGGGGATGGGGAGGGGAATGCGGATTGGGGGATTTTATGGGTATGCTTCTCAATGCACCCCGATGGCAATCAAAAAGTGCATTTGCGTGTGCCGTCGCCGCTCCGCCTCGAGCTGAGCATTCGACTAACCCAATAGTCGAGCATTGCAGCATCTGCATGCGAAAGTGCTCGACGGCAGGTAACTAGTTGCGACTCCCGGAGAAGTGGCATGAACTGCAAGTCACAATTTGACACATGATCCATGGCATTGTCGTGTCTGACACGCGTTTTATCTCCGCTCTGGGAATCTTTCGGATGCTGTGCGGCGGGATGGGCGTGGTCGGTGGCAGGGGGGCGGGGCGGAACGGCAGGGGCGTGGGCGTTGGCGTGCAGACGATGATGTGCATGCATGCGCTTTCCTAAATGATTTCCAAAGAATTTTTATTGGTGAAAAATAAAGGGGAAAGCGAAAACACAAGCGACAGGCAGCAGCGAAATAAAATGTAGTCAATTTAATTTAAAATTAAAACTTATTTAACAGTAATCAAAAATATTCAAAAAAATTAATTTTAAAGTGAATTTAAATTTAATTAAATTTGATTAATTTTTTTAGAATTGTAATTTTATTAAGGAAAGTCTAAAAATGAATCAATAATCACACAATATAAAAACCAATAAAAATTTCTTTACAAAAATTAAAAAAATAATAATAATAAATAGTACTTAAAAGGTACTGCTGCGTTTATTGCATTTAATTTAATAATAACTTTATAAAGCATTCATAAAATTTTCTCAGTGCAATCAGCAGCACGCAACAACAAAAACAAAAACCA